>NC_141042.1:7037500-7292500 GCF_052040795.2 Danio rerio
CATTCTGTTTTTTAAGGTGAGCGCTGAATTGGAGAGAGAAGCCACTGTGCACCGTGAATCTTCACAGCTGCTGAGGAGCTCCTGGAGTAAGACAGAGTTCTGAGATTAAAGGTAGAGTTTATGATGTTTATCATGTTTGCAGTTTCTGACTGTGTCATAACATGATAACAGATTGTTAACATATTTTCTCTTTTATAAATTCTTTTCTTACTGTTGCTCAATGGAGTTGGACAATGAAGAACCGACAAGAACTGAACGGCTTGTGAGGGCAGTAATGTTGACCTGAGCAGGGGCCTTCTACAGGGGACCGCCTAAAGATACTGGCATCATCATCATCATCATCGAAGGTGTTAAAGTTCTTATAGACCTCATCTTTACCAGTCTCAGGCAAACTCTGCTTTCACTCCGCCCAAAGCCTCAGCTGGACTGTTTCGGCCCAGGGTATCTGATCAGGCCCCGGAAGTGACTGTGGAAACTTGACTGGCCCTGGCTCATATTGGCACGCTAACTTAGGCCGTACTCACACTAGGTACAGTTGCCTCGAACCGGGCCAAAGCACGCTTGTCCCCCCTCCCGTCTCCCCCGACGGCCCACGCTCACACCATATGGGCCTCGGCACGCTTACGTCATCGCTGCTGCGCTGTTCAGAAGCGCTCTCTATGGCAACCCTTTTAGCATTTAAATCTTTGTTCTGACTCCATAAATATATTTAGAGATATCTCTAATTATATTTTGACTTGTCATAATTATAATTCGACTAGTCAGAATGACAATTAGAGATATCTGGAATTACAATTGTATTAGTACGAAATCAGATTGGAGATATCTGCAAATATATTATGACTAGTCATATTCCTCCATTGACTTCCATTGAAAAATATTTGCAGATATCTCTAAATGAGTTTTGATTAGCCACAATTGTAATTAGAGATATCTCTGAGTTTTTACTAGTCATAATACATTTGGAGATGTCTTTAATTCATCATATTTAGAGATATTTACAAATATATTTGAAGATCTCTAATTAATTTACTAATAGTCGAATTACAGTTGTAGATATCTTGAATTGGATTTTCGCCAAACAGTCCTTAGGGATGTGGTGACACGCAGTCAGATATTTCGCCCAACAGATCCGCCACTTTTGGCGCTCATAAACAATCATTAAGCTCTCGTGCTGCAGGAATGAGGAGGTCTGCTGAAGGCGCGCAGCTGTCGTGAAGTGAGGAGTTTGCGTCTTTAATAAACTACGGCAGTTTGCGTTCACTGAACAGTAAGAATGATTAATAAATCCATATCAAACAGTCCCTTAAAAGTCACGTCTCGCTTTCGGTTTCGGGCTTTGGCCACTCAAGCGTACCGCGCCAAAGCCCAAGTGTACCGCGCTCAGGCACACCTCTTCCAACTGGGCCAGGGCCAGCCAAGTGAACCGTGCTTGAGTGCGATTCAGCGCACTCACACTTCTCAAATGATCCGGGAAACGGGCCTGGGCACGGTACGGATGGCATAGTGTGAGTAGGCCCTTAAATCGCGAGAGTGAAAACACAGCTCTTGACTACATTCCCAGAGCTTGTGTCCACCTGGGTTTGACATATGCATTTTAACTGTGACAAAAAATGGTGTTTTTACGAGTGACTGTCTGATTAACACTAGGAGATATTAGAGGGTAGTATTCCCATGATCTGTGGTGTCCTCTTTGCTTCAATGAATCTGCATTATTCTGGCAAATAATACCTTTCATGCATTAAATCACACAAATTTCACCCTAAGTCTATTGTTTTAAATAATATTGTTTAATGTTCAGTTGTTTGAAACTGTTTAAAAAAAGATGATTTAAGATGATCAGTTTGTTTAAATGTATATGTTTTATTGTGTATTATGTGATGTTTTGTCTATTGTGAGATTGTTGTTACTCTGTATTGTGGCTCCACACTTCTGAACAGGCTCCACTAATTTGAGCTAAATTTAATTAAATTTTACTCAATCCATACTTGTTGAATTTAATTAATATTATTGTTTGTAATCTGTTGCCTCAATTTTATTGTGTAGATATAAAGCATTATTTTCTAGAGCTGATGACCAGGTTCCACACTTTTTATGTTAAATCTAAATAAAAACATTGAGTAGTTTTCATTAACATTGTGTCAGTTTTTCTGTTCAATTTAATTAATATTTTTGTTTAAAATTTGCTAATTTCTTTAAGTAATTTTTACTTACTCAATTTAAATGACTAATTTTAAATAAGCTAATTTTATTAATTGTTACTCAATCCATATATGTTGAATTTAATTAATAATATTGCTTGTAATCTGTTGCCTCAAATTTATTGAGTAGATATTGGGTATTATTTTTTACAGTGTATTTAATTAACGGCTATATAAGCCGTCAATAGACAAGCCATTCAAAACATTATTTTACTGTGTACTGGGTTATAATGTATATTTTACAATAAAAACTAAACGTATCATGTCTCGCTGTCATTTAAATCATGTAATTCATAACCACACCAGAGCTGTGGACCTGTACAGTTTATGCAGTGTGTTGACTTGTTGGTCAACAGTCTTACTGCGCACTGAACTCCAATCCGAGGGAGATTATGTTACTCGATAGTCAACATTACTTGAGAGATTTAAAAAATAAAAGGTAGGCCTATTTTTGAAAAGGAACAACGCGCAAATCAGCAACAAATAAAACTAAAAATAAAAGGTCTTGCCAGTGCTGTATGTATTCCGCCACTGACAGTGTGAGACCCCCTTATGCAGCGCCTGTAACTGCCACTTGTAAGAGAGATTAAGCCGATATAACCAAAAAGCAAGATCATATTGTTATATATACTCCATAACAACACTTATCGAAATATTTATACATTTACATGTTGTTTATTGAGATTGTGTGATCTGTATATGTTGTCTGATCTTTACAGAAGCTTTAATCTGACACGTGTGCGGTGATGTTTAGCTCTGACATAGGCGCTTTTATTTAGCCTGTAGATTTTTTACATAATGTTCCAATTCATAACATTTTTTATTCATAGTTATATAAAATGAGTGCCAGCTTGTTTAGTTGTGATAATTATGCAAGGATCATATTTCATATTTGGTTTATTCTTCAATAGCCTATAGATTCGTTAATAATGTATTTTATAAATGAATTGTTCATAAGGACTAAGCTGTTAATATGTAATATAGGCGTTTACGGTTGTTATTTGTATGATTCCAACTTCCACAGTTTTTTTAGCCTGTAGCATTGTTGTGTTTTATTCTTTATGTTAATAAAAGTTATGTGTTGTTTAATAACAGTGCTTTTTTTTTTGTATTTCCTTTTCGTCCATTGAAACAATTGACGCCGAATTGGCAACACCCGCAAAACTGAAAGTAAAAGTATTATACACGCGCATTTATAAGCTATTTAAAAGCAGAAAAAAAGAGGAAAAGAAGAAACGCCCACTCCCACGGTGATACCGGTATTGTCACATGTCGATTAACCGGTGGGGAAATTTCCTCACCGTCACAACACTACTCTGCACCTGGAATTTGCCAATTGGCAGCAATGTACAGAGACATCCTGAATGAAAACCTGCTTCAGAGTGCTCTTGACCTCAGACTGGGGCAAAGGTTCATCTTGGACAATGACCCAAAGCACACCGCCAAAATATCAAGGGAGCGGCTTCACAACAACTCGGTGAATGTCCTTGAGTTGCCAGACCAGAGCCCAGAGCTAAATCCTATTGAACATCTCTGGAGAGATCTGAAAATGGCTGTACACCGTCACTTCCCATCCAAACTGATAGAGCTAGAGAGGTTCTGCAAAGAGGAATGGGCAAAAATTCCCAAAGACAGGTGTGCCAAGCTTCTGGCATCATTATCAAAAAGACTTGAGGCTGTAATTGCTGCCAAAGGTCCGTCAACAAAGTATTGAGCAAAGGCAGTGAATACTGATGTACATGTGATTTTTCAAGTTTTTTATTTTTAATAAATTTGCAACAATTAAAAAAAAAATCTTATTTCACATTGTCATTATGGGGTATTGTGTGTAGAGTTGAGGAAATAAATGAATTTATTCCATTTTGAAAAAAGGCTGTTACATAAACAAATGTGGGAAAAGTGAAGCGCTATGAATACTTTCCAAATGCACTGAAAGTGCCTTTATAGATGTACGCTATTTGATAATTTATTGCATTCACAAACATGCACTAAACATGAACGTGCAAGCATGTGCTGAAGTACTGCAATATCAGTAACTGATAATGTGATGTTATCTGACTTACCAATGAAGGTAACAATGAAGATCCTGTCGTAAATGTCATTCGTCTGTATAATCTTGAGTATATATTTTCCAGCATCTTTGTTTCCGATGTTCATGATGGTCAGATATCCAGTCTGTTTGTCCAGCTTTAGTCTGTCTTTGAATCTCTCAGTATCGTTTTCACAATTATCACCTGGACAAATAGAAATGCCATCTCTATAGATTTGAGCAATACGAATGCCATTAAAATACCACCTAATATCGTCGTGTTGGTTTGTTTCAGTATCAATGTGTAGAGTGACTGAATCGTCCTCCATCGCTGACACTGTGTCTGGATCAATACTGATTGCACCTGAAAATAATAATGATGAAAATTTATAAGCCAAATTAAATTACAGAACAGAAAAGTGGGTGAAGTGTACATATATGGGCAGTTCAAAAGTTAACATTTTTTATTCCTTTTCTGCAACATTTATTATGATATAAAATGTATTTCACCATAATGTAATTATTTTAGAAGGATGGGAATGATTTTGTAGAAATCCGTGTTCCACGGCCAAAAGGTCCAGAACTTGTCCTTTTATTTATTTTATGTAATTTTACATTATATAATATATTTATTATATAATTAATACATTTATATTTAATATATTTTGTAATAGTCTAATTTTAAATAACTCAGGCCAGTAATTATAATCCCAGAGCCTCAAAGCCCCAATGTTTCGCGAGTGTGACATATAATGTGACATAACCCACTAACTTAGGGGTAACATTTGTTATGTTTTTTCTTTTATAGAGAACCCACAGTTGTGCATGAAAATAAAGGTTTACAATGTCAGTATAACTACTCTAGTCTATATATTGTTGAATATAATCTGATAATGGCAAATGTCTGATTTTACCAGTGAATAAATTTGTCTGATATGACAGATTGCAAGCATATATCTCAAACATAATAATTCAACATTGAATTATTATGAGTAGAATTGAATTATTTATAGAAACCAGTAGACCTACACATAATATTATTGTGGATGTTGTTGCATATATTGCATATGGTTGTTTTTAAGCTTTACAAACACACACACATATACACACACACACACACGCACACACACACACACACACACACACACACATATATATATATATATATATATATATATATATATATATATATATATATATATATATATGTATGTATATATATATATATATATATATATATATATATATGTGTGTGTGTGTATAAGCAAAGATCAATTTATACCCGTCTATTCTATCTAGTTACCTAGCCAGCGGCAACTTTCCCCTATGCTGTTTCCTTAACCTGCAAGTCTTTATTTTACAAATTATAAAGAATGTCTGCTTCTCAAGCTCTATGAGGGGTGTCATTCATGTATTTTAAGATGCACTCCGTCAGAAGACAATCGCATGAGATATCATGACATTGTGTTTTTGATTGTGAGCATGATGTAGGCTTATAGTGACAATAATATTTATACAATATGGTTAATATAATGATATTTATACATGACCAAACTAGTGTGCAACTTAAGCAACTTTTTTTACATTTAGTTTTGTTGTTCGGGCAGAAACAAATATTTGTTACATTTTTCAATTGTTTAAGTTCATTTGATTGACAATGTAAAATCTTTTAGCTACGTTTGATGTTTCATTGTTGAGTTTAACATTTATTAAGGGTCTCTGACACATTGCTTTTATTATTTTTATCTGTAATTTATTAATCAATATTAACTGTGTGCGTCAGCAAGCAGTTTTTATGTTCATTATTTATTAGGCTCCCTCAAAACACACAGGCACCAACATTTCCAGTATGGATTATAATTTAGTTATAATAATAAATAAATAAAAAATACTTTTTAATTTGTCAACTCTCGTTATTTCCTATATATGGCTTTTGTGCTTTTATAGAATGGGAGTTGGTAAACATATTCAAGGGCATGCACAGAAGGGAAGCATTTTGATTGATGTAGTAGACCAGGGGCGAATTTTTTTTTGTCCCAGTCCAGCCTGCAGTGAATTGTTTGTATTCAATATTTTTTTATTATTATTATAATTTTCCATATCTGTAATGCCTGTATTTTGTCATTTTTTTGCAGTCCACTTAGAATCCAACATGGAAATCAATGCTTTTTTTTTTTTTGGCATTAAGTTGAAATTCAAATGGCTTTAACATGCCTGTGTTCTTATTTCTGTAATAAATATGGCTGTCAAGCAGGATCTTGATGGAAGAGAGAGAGAGAGAGCAGTTTTCTTCAACACATTTCTGTACATAATAGTTTTAATAACTCATTTCTAATAACTGATATATTTTATCTTTGCCATGATGACAGTACATAATATTTTACTAGATATTTTTCAAGACACTTCTATACAGCTTAAAGTGACATTTAAAGGCATAACTAGGTTAACTAGGCTGGTTAGGGTAATTAGGCAAGTTGTATAACGATGGTTTGTTCTGTAGACTATCTGAAAAATAATTAGCCTAAAGGGGCTAATAATTTTGTACTTAAATTGATGTTTAAAAAAATAAATAACTGCTTTTATTCTAGCCAAAATAAAACAAATAAGAAAAAATATTATCAGACATACTGTAAAAATGTCCCTGCTCTGTTAAACATCATTTAGGAAATATTAAAAAACTAAAACAAATTCAAAGGGGGGCATACATACATACATACAGTAACTGAGAATATAATAACAGGTATTAAGGTTGAGCAACAACACACGCCAATAAGCAAAATACATTGGCTGGCTGTATTTCAGTCAAGTCAAACATGAAACGATTAGAAATTAAATCATTTTTGATACCAGGGCAAGTAACACATCTTACCGTAACAGAAACAGAACACCAGCAACGAACACCAGCAACAGAACAGCATAATTTTAGTACTTTTCCAAAAATAATTAATTCCGAATATATGATGCATAAGCGTTTAGAAAGTTTCTGTGCTGAATCCCAGAAGCTTTTTGGTTTGTTGTCGCCTCACTGGAAAAACAATCCGCCTCGACCTGACTGCATCGTAACATAAATGAGAGCAGGGGGCTGCAGTAAAAAGACGGCTGAAAAATGTAGGCCTACATGAGAAGTCGGACACCATGCGAAATGAATAGGTGCGTTCGACTTCAAGCAGAGCTGCGCAGATCGATCGAAATCTGTCTTAAAGCGGTGCGTTCTGGTTAAAGATCTTAGGCTCGTTTAAGATGGTCAAAATCTGCGCAGAATCGATCACTGGTGATCACCGCAGATGCATGCCGGTTAGAAATGTGTCCGCATTGCCTATACGTCGCTCTGATGTCACGCTGACGTACGCCAAAATACTCTCGCGATCGCGAGGCGTATGGCGTCCGGAATGGGCCAATAATATGGCGTTCCTCCTATGGCGAGTGGATCGTGCCACGGATAACCGAACGAAGGAGACAGTTGTACCGAACGAAGGAGACAGTCGTGTACTTTTACGTCTGAGAAGAGGTGCGTTCGACATGAAGCTCAGCTGCAGCCGGTGATCAACGAGATTAGCCGAGCGCAGGCGGGGGCGGAGTTAAAAATGGAGCCGTCAAGACGGACAGCTGGACACTTCGGGACTCAAAGTTGCTGCAGTCATGATGACCGATCACATGGCGTCATCATATTTTTTTGTTTTTTGTTTTTTTTATTTATAACAACAAAACATTTACAAATAAAACAGAATACAGTCTCTACAAACTATAGTTCCTTTTTAAACAATAAGAGAGAATTATGAAAAATATATAACAAATGCATGAGAGAAATAAGAGGAAATGAGAGGTTAATATAAACATAAAAACGAACAGGTCTATTAAATACAAAGCAATAAGCATAAATTCTAGGAGTTAAACATCACTCTTTGGGCTAATACTTCTTGTTTGAATATGCTAAAAAAGGGTTTACATATATGTACTTTTATAGATATAAAAATTTCCCATGTAAAAATCAAAACAAGGTGTTTTGATTAGGTCTTAATAAATGAGATTATTTTGGATAATGAATGAATTTTCAAAAAAGCATTTTAATCCAAAAAGATTGTGTTGAAAAGAACAAAAGGTAAAATAAGTGAGCTATGTAGAAGTTTCCCAGAAAGAGCAGGTAGCCTTTAAACTGCTAGATAGAAAATAAAATATATATTTATATTATAATAATAAAACCATTTTATAATTATTTAATAAAATAGTTATTTAACTTAATTTGTTGAGAGAGCTTTAAGGTGGCAGGATCAATGATGATGATTATTTTATGTCAAGTCTGTAAGACTTATTTAAGTTCATATTTAGGTTATTCACTAAAATATATCATTTAAATCATTCGTGGAGATGAATGCAATAAATAGTCAGTATAAAAAGTAAAAAATAAACCTGTGCAAACAAGCCAACCTTTATAACCAGATTATTTAACAAAAGATGATACTGCAGTAAAATATTTGTAGTCTTTTAATAAGCAAGATGTGTACAGGATAGAGAGGGTGTGAAAAGTGAGTTGTTTGTTTTGAAACTTTTGAATCGGAATTTGTCCAATAATAAACCTGAAATACACGTGTTTGTTGTCATGTGGTGAACTCGGCCAATCGTGTAATATCGGTGTCGTCATCAAAGCTCCTGCAGTCGCTCTTCAGAAGCTGCATGGTCTGAATCAGCCGTCTGATCTCGGAGCGCTGTCGCGGTACTTTGATGCCACATGTGACAGTCACGTGGCGTCGGCGCAGCATCAATCCGGACAAGATTTCTAACCAGAATGCACCGCTTTAAGACAGATTTCGATCGATCTGCGCAGCGCTGCATGAAGTCGAACGCACCTAAGGTTACGTCGCCTCAACAAACGTGTGATAAGCACGTCGCCTCATACAAACATCTTACACTGACGTCGCCTTAACAAAGGTGTGATAAGCACGCCGCCTCAAAGACGTCTGATACTAACGTCGCCTCAAATACGTCTCACAGTAACGTCGCCCCATCAAACGTGCGATAACATTGCTTGCCATGTGTTGCCAAATAAGATCGGAAATGCTGTCCGGTGTGGGGGACGATGAAACCGGAAATACTGACGTTTCTGATGTTTCGACACAGTGTCGAGATCCTGAAGCGCAAGTAGCTGTGTCCCAAATGGCACACTATACACTATGCACTCATGCACTATGTACTTATGCACTTACACACTCAACAGGAAAGTATATGTATGTAGTGTTGTCCCAAATGGCACACTAATGTTTTTTTACTAAGCGGAAATTCAAACCGTTTCCCTGATGACGTTTGATGGTTGCCAAATCATTGAAATAAATGACCAAACTATCAAATAAAACCTGCCGTGAGTATTGCCGCATTCACCATCGGGAGGCGCTATAATCACTCTCGTAGGAGAATTTTGCTTTCACCATCCAAAATAAATAAAGTTATTCAACATGTGCGTCCGATAGCTCCGCCCCTTCCGCTACGTAAGTGTCCATCACTACACACTTCATTTTAGCAGCTGAATGAGTGCATCATCCGGGTAATTGAAGTGCTCTTATTATTTTTAGTGTTTTTAGTGTGAACACACTACTTACACTATTTATACTACAAAATGGCGTAGAATAGTGCATAAGTATGCGATTTGGGACGCAGCATTTCGAAACACTGCACCGAAGCATGATCCGAAGCACCCAAGTCACGTGACTAAAGTGTTTCGAAACACTTAGTCACGTGACTAAAGCGATTCAAAGCATCGATCAGCTTAGAAGCGTTTCGAGACCTGGCGAATCCTCATTTGACTGCCAAGGTCAAAAATTACCTCTATATCATATGGCCTAGAGGACTGTGTGTATACAAACTGGACAGAATCGCCACATGATGTTTTGGCTTCGCATCCCGACTTGTACAAATACTCTGAATTCATGGTTTTATGTATTTTAAACATTTTTCTGTTTTGTGTAACCTAAATAGAATACAGCTGCAGTTACGCCATCAATTTAGCATCATTTTTGTAACACTGTAAAACAATAATAAATATTTTTACAATATGGATGGGATTAGGTAGACATTAATAAAACACAATAAATGGGAAATTTAATGAATAATATAAATAATTCTTGATAACTTTAGGCCACCGTTTTTGATCTAGCAACAACCCTGTTTTAAGACAAAAACAAGACATATTTATTTACAAATTGTTTATTCGGATATCAGACCAATGTTGAAACAAAACGATACAAGAGCAAAGCATTACCAATTGGTATTAAATAATTTCAAAACAACTTTGACAGCCTAGCTTCGAAGCCTACTATCTCCGCAAGGAAGTCTAACACCTTTACCACTGTACTACGACACTTGAAGGATTAAGCATACAAAGTGGGGTTTAATCCCTCAATTTGTTCAACTGTTCTTTGCTGAAGCTGTTTCAGTGCAATACATAAAAAATGACCACTAGATGTCACTGTAGAGTGGGGTTTCGAAACGTTTCGAAGCTTCGATACATTTGCTTCGACTGTTTCAGTGTTTCACGAAGCCTCGCTTTGCCCACCACTACCGCGGGGGCGCGGTTCACCTGCGTTTTGCTCATACATACTTATGGACCACCAGCTGTCCACCAGGTGCTGGTTATAACAAAAATGATGCGCCACTCTCAATAACAGTTGAAGATTTATTAGTATTTTCACAAACATAACCATGCTTTACCACATTTAAAACAAAGTCAACCAGTTTCACGATAACCATGGATGAGTTATTACTGTTGCAATAAAGATTTTAAAGAGCCCATATTATACATGAAATAGGGTCATATCTTGGTTGTAAGGGTCTCCAACAACAGTTTAATATGCATGCAAGGTCAAAAAACACTTTCGTGGTCTTATAATCTGCATTTATTTTTACCTAATTATCCCAGCGACTCCTGTATGAATCATCCAGTGATTCATTTGTTCCCAAACCCCTCCTTAGCGCGAAGCTAATCTGCGCCGATTGGACCAATGACAGTCTGTTGCGATTGGTCGACTGCCTTCAGTCAGAGAGTAAAATGCACAACAGCTAATCAGCAATATAAAAGTAATCACAGTTCATACACGCTCGATAGTGTAGGCGTGGATTTTAGCTGCCAGTGGGTCAATGTAAATACAGTCGATGGACTTGAAAATACAGACGACTAACTATTTTATTGAGCAAAAACTCCAAAAACAGTTGAGGAGATCTCCTAGCTTCTCACTCTGCTCTTTTCACAGAGACACACACACATATTGCACACACACACACACACACGCACTTAACCCTGCTCCGGACGACAACGCACGCACACGCACGCGCACACACACACACACGCACACGCACACACACACACACACACACACAATTACACACACCTCCGGACGACAGCGCGCGCACACGCACACACAGATACACACACTACTCCTCGTCCACAGAGCTCCGTTAACAAAGCAGCACGCGTCGCGTTTTTAACGTGGCTTTGCATGCGATAAGAGAATATAGCCAGTTAACCTGATACAGTACACGCGGTTACAAGTAACAAATCACAACTAAATACATTTGCAAGCTAGAGTCAACGAGGCAACTTTAATCACACGTACTTACACTTGAGAAATGAAGGAAGAAAAACCCATCCTGACGTCCATCAGTTACTCTTTACTGATCCTTCCTTTAACAAACGCTGATAAAGTATTCTTTGTAGCATGTAGTTTCCAGAAGTTTCCAGTAGTTTCCAATTGCTTGGCTATAATGCTGAGGTTTCATCTTTGGGTAGAGACTCAATATATCCATCTGCAGTGTGACTTCAATCGACCGGCATGTTTGTGTGTATGTGTGTGTTTGTGGGTGTGTGTGTGTGTGTGTGTGTGTGTGTGTGTGTGTCTCTGGGTTTCTGCGTCAGAAGGCGGGGCCTCAGGTTTGAAATCTCCCGGGTTTGCGCGTGCACGTGAATAACTTGGTTTCGTTCGTACGTCATGGCGAAACACCTAATGAGTCGGTATCAAGGCGACTCGTTTGAAGCACTATGAGTCGACTCTTTTATAGATGAATCAACCGTTTTAAACACTGTATTCTTACAGATTTAAGCCTTAGCTGGATACTTCACTTCACTTAGAGCTGTGTTACACACTACATGGAGGGGAATTTTCAAAAACCCATAATATGGGCTCTTTAAGGCAGAAATGCTTAGTTCTTTACTGTTTTGTAATAAAAAAAAATAACAATGTCAGAAAGAAATACACTAATAGTTAGAAAATGGCAGGGTGTTATAAATATGTTAATTTTATTTCAAAGAGTTATAAAATTACAAAAATTAAAAACTCTCTGTGTATCTATCCACTGGAACCTGCAGATAAGTGATTAATCCGCTGATAAATCAGCTGATTTGAAGATGTTTTTAAATGCTTTCTCCAAAGCTTGAAACGCTGTCAGTGATGTAATCCGCACACAAGCAGCCAATAGTGTTCAGCTTTTTCTGACGACTCCTCCCTCAAAATTTCATTGGCTGTGGTTTGGTAGCTTGAATGAGCTGATGGGGAATGAGTTGTTGTCAGATCATGTAGTGTGTGACCCCCCTCTTGTGGATCGTTCACGGAGTGTTGCGTAGTGTGAACACCACAGAGATTAAAAGACACAAAGTCAAGTCATGTAGTGTGAACGGCACAGCGATCTGCTGATGTTTAAAATCCTGTAGTGTGAACTAGGCTTTACGTGCGTCGCCGCTACGTCGCCGCCTAAAATGTTTTTTATATGACGTCGCCGTGTCGTCGCCGCTACCTTGACGTCTGCCCTCCCATTCACTCCTATTCAAAATTCGACACGTTGAGGCGGCGACGTAAGGGTCGACTGCTCCTTCTCCTTCTCCATGTGAGGCTGAGAAGTGGCACGATCCACTCGCCATTGTTACATTCCATTGTGTTTTGAATGTATTATTGTGTTTTGGTTTCTCTCTCTCTCTCTCTCTCTCTCTCCGTTCCTGCAACCTGTTTCTCAGCTAGGTGTGGAGGAGAGGAAGTTGATTGCTTGCACCTGCTACTCGTTGTCCGGCAAGCTTAAAAGCCTGCCAGTTGCAAGCCACATTGAAGCTTGCTTCCAGAGTGTGGTCTCTCTCCTGCCTGGTTGATCTATTGTGAAAAACTATTGGTGCTGTTGTGTTTAACTTGTTGAAGTTAAAATCTGTTGTTAAAGCCTCTGAAGCCATTTGAGCTCTGTTTATGAAAACTAACTTTGTGTTTGGAAGCCGTAGGGAGGTGGGTGCCATTTTATTTCTGAAACCCTTTTTCTCTTGTTTATGTTTAGTTAGGGAGTTAGTGTACATTTTTGTTGTTGATTTAATTTTACTTTGTCAGTTTAGACAGTTTTACTCCCTAACTAGCTAGAGTGTACTTTTGTTTGTTGTTTTGGCCTTTCCCCCTCCTGAAGTCTATTTTTGCTTCCCAGTTTTGTTTTCCTATTGTACATTTGTTAATAAATTATTTAACTTGAATTTGGTGTGTTGTCGTGAAGGCAGGGGACTGACCCACACTCACCCCAACCAACATTTTTAAAACCTTTCACTGTTACTCCCACTCCTAGACACTTACCATCAGGGACGTAACAGTGAAAATTGGGGGCTCGTCCGGGATACTCATGCGACGATGGAAACCACAAGTGAATGGAGATGTGTTAGCTGTACATTAAGTTGTGTTACCTTCTGCTTACCGTCCCCAGGTCCTGAAGCTGGCGCATGAGCATCCTTTGGCTGGTCACCTTGGTATCACTAAGACTTACAAGAGAATCTTGAAATACTTCTTCTGGCCTGGATTGAAAAACAGTGTCGTGAGTTATTGCAGAGCTTGCCATGACTGTCAACTCTCTGGTAAGCCTAATCAGACTGTTCCCACTGCCCCTCTTCAACCTATACCAGTTATAAATGAACCATTTGAACGCTTGATCTTGGACTGTGTTGGGCCCCTTCCAAAATCAAAATCTGGTCATCAGTACATACTAACTTTAATGTGTGCTGCTACAAGATTTCCAGAAGCATTTCCACTGCGATCTCTGCGAGCTAGTGTAATAGTCAAAGAGATTATCAAATTCTGCTCCACATTTGGCCTCCCAAAGGTCATCCAAACTGACCAAGGTTCTAACTTTACATCAAAGCTGTTTGCACAGGTTTTAAAGGAGTTGGGAGTGTCTCATCAGATGTCAAGCGCCTACCACCCAGAATCGCAGGGGGCGCTAGAACGGTTCCATCAGACTCTCAAGACCATGCTCCGGACATTTTGTGTGAGTACTGGAAAAGACTGGGTGGAAGGTCTGCCTTTGCTATTGTTTGCTGTCCGAGAAACGGTCCAAGAATCATTAGGATTCAGCCCATCTGAACTTGTTTTTGGCCACACTGTTCGTGGACCCCTAAAACTCCTCCAGGAACAACTGCTGTCTAAAGAAACATCTGCCGTCAACCTGTTGGACTATGTCAGTAACTTCCGTGAACGACTGCATAGTGCCTGTGACATTGCTAAGGCCCATATTGTGTGTGTCCAGTCGAAGATGAAGTCAAGATTTGATAAGAAATCAATAAAACGCAGTTTTCAGCCTGGTGATCAAGTGCTTGTTCTACTCCCTGTTCCATCCTCTGCACTCCATGCTAGATTCGCTGGCCCCTATTGCATTGAAAAGAAGTTGAATGAGACAAATTATGTAATTTCTACTCCTGACCGCAGAAGAAAAAGCAGAGTTTGTCACATAAATATGTTAAAGTCTTATGTGAGTGAAAATAAGACACAAGATTCAGCAGCCAATGAAGTTGAGGCAGCCCGACCTGTTGAGGTGAAGACTGTTGTTCTCAGTTCTATTGTGGATGGTTCTGATGAAGATGAAGTGATACCTGCACACTTTCAAAATTCTACAATATTAAGTCAGCTTGATAACTACCTTGCATACTTGCCTGAAGATCAGAAGCAATCTCTTGTCCAATTGTTTAATAAATATCCCATGCTTTTCTCTGATGTCCCTGGCAGAACCTCTATGATCACACATGACATAGATGTAGGAAACTCTCCTCCCATCAAACAACACCCTTACCGTGTAAATCCCCAAAAGCTAGAGATAATGAAGCAGGAAGTTGAATATCTCCTCCAACATGGTCTTGCCACACCAAGCCAGAGCCCTTGGAGCTCCCCATGTTTGTTAGTGCCCAAGCAAGATTCAACCTTCCGTTTCTGCACTGACTACCGCAAAGTAAATAGTGTGACCAAGCCTGATTCCTTTCCTTTGCCCCGAATGGAAGATTGTGTGGACAGAATAGGTAGTGCCCATTTCATTACAAAACTTGATCTTCTAAAAGGATATTATCAAGTGTCACTAAGTCACCGTGCATCTGAGATTTCAGCCTTTGTGACCCCTGATAACCTGCTGCAGTACTCTGTAATGGCCTTCGGGATGCGCAATGCTCCTGCAACCTTCCAAAGGTTAATGCAAAAAGTGTTGTCAGGAATCCCTAACTGTGAAGCTTACCTAGATGATGTAGTGGTTTACACTCACAGTTGGGAAGAACATCTTATTAGTATTCTTGATCAAGTCTTCAAACAACTGGCTAGTGCTTCTCTAACACTTAACCTTAAGAAGTGTGAGTTTGCCAAAGCAGTAGTAACTTACCTAGGTAAAAAGGTAGGACAGGGTCAAGTGAAGCCTGTTGAGGCGAAAGTTGAAGCTATTTTGAAGTTTCCCATTCCCTGCAACAAAAGAGAGCTGAGACGTTTCCTTGGAATGGTGGGCTACTATAGGAGCTTCTGTCAAAACTTTGCTACCATAGTAACCCCTTTAACAGACTTGCTCAGCACTGCCCGAAAGTTTGTATGGTCCCCTGAATGTGACTCTGCCTTTAAAGCCGCCAAAGACCTCTTAAGTAGTGCACCTGTACTTTCTGCCCCTTGTTTTGACCTTCCATTCCTACTGCAAGTAGATGCCAGTTCCTCAGGTGCTGGAGCTGTGTTACTGCAAGATGTTAATGGTGTAGAACATCCAGTATCTTTCTTTTCAAAAAAATTTACCAGTGCCCAGCAAAAGTACAGTACGATTGAGAAGGAGGCCTTAGCCCTAGTGTTGGCTATACATATAGAACACCATACATATAGAACTCAAACGTGCCTAGTGAGTGCTAGTACAGCTGTCCGTCTTGACGGCTCCGTTTTCAACTCCGCCCCCGCCTGCGCTCGGCTAATCTCGTTGATCACCGGCTGCAGCTGAGCTTCATGTCGAACGCACCTAATGATGCGAGCCCATCACTCTTTGTCAGTCACGTGCGTTTGTTGTGTGTGACGTCACACCGGCGCCATTTTTGTGGTATCCCTTTGCTTGACAACTTGAGAGACACATAACGCAAGAGAGATACATGCCATAAAAAAGGTCAAACTGGAGAAGTACAAGAAAATCGAGAGCACGCAGTACCGCAATAAACTAAACAAACTTGCCAGGGATCGTCATTTTGATAAACTGACTTACATGCAGGTTATAGATCCGTTTGAATTAACTGCAAACTAATGGAGTGCGCTGCTGCCGCCGACCCCTCATTGCTGATAATGACATGCCATACTGTATATCATCAATGTCTTAATAAACATTGTTTTAGTTTGAACACCATTAAACCACAGTAAGTATTTGTAATTATGTATTGCATTTTTTGTTTTATCTCTTTAGGTACATCCAATACTTACATTTACAAACTATTGGATAGATGTTTGTATCCAAAGTATTTTACAAATATAAACCATAAATGTTATGAAAGCAACAGAACAAAAAATGTAAATACTATCATAATTTTATTTAGTCAAATACATTGAGTGCATAGAGAACAACATTAAATAAAATAAACATTAGATATCATAATACACCCAAATATTAAGATATGTTGAACACAAATAGATATTATGATAAAAGCTGAAAACCTGTAACTACTGACTTCCATTGTATTTGTTGGTTTTCTACAATTTCAATTACAGATTTTCAGCTTTCTTTATGATATCTTTATTAGTGTAAAGAGAAAAAATAAACTCATAAAGGTTTAGAACCACTTGATGGCAGGTAAATAGTAAGTGACTTTAAATTTGTGGGTGAACTATTTAGCTCAAACTACTGATTGACTTATTGTTTAACTTTAAGCAAAAGCACTTGTCTCAGTTCTTTAAAGGATTATTTAGTTCAAGTAATAACTGCTTACCTTGTGTTTGGTTCTGATGTACCAGTTTTGTTATTGTGAAGAACAAAAACAATAAATGAGTTAACAACACATTTTAAGTCGTCCTCCATTTATTTACATTTATACAATTGATATTTTTATTCAGGCACTGAGGTAAAAGTCATTTCTGGAGGGATGCATAATATTGTTTACATAAGACAGGATGAAACATCAGCAAAACACACTCATACATACAGTGAAAGAAAAAGTTACAAAATGAAATTGGAATTATTTTAAATAATGTATCAATTATGCACAAAAAAACATTTATACACCTGGGCTTTTAACTCTTATTGGCAACTACAGCTCTTCTACACTTCAGTTGAATGTTGGCTTGTTTGACAGTTACAATATGCTATAACGTGACATCTTCACCTTCACAAGGGAGTATCATGTTTATGGCTCAGTGCTTGTTATTAACATTTTTTTTTTTTTTTTTTTTACTGTTTGTTACTTTAGCATCATTCTTGTTACAAAATCCATCAGCAATCCTGTATTCTTCAAATTCACACAGCAGCTGTCAGTTCTCCTCCAACAGGTGGTTTATTTCTACACGTGTTCATACACAGTTTACATTCAGTTTGTCTCAGCTACCTCCTTAGTGTTGTGTTCTCATCAGTTTCTCTCACCATCTTCAACCCCAAGTGTCTCCTTCTCAGCATGTTGGTCGTCCACATCTTCAGCTGACTGCAGTGTTGGTTTTCTTTCCCAGTTTGTCTTGCAGAGTGTGCAGTGTCTGTCTGTGTAGTTTTTGTGAGGCCCAGATGTAGAGATGGTGCTCAGTCTGAGTCATATGCAGCTTGGCTGGCAATGACAAAGTTAGAAATGTATATACAGCAAAAATATAACACATAGAAAGAATAAGTAAAAAATAAATGTACTATAATGCTACATGCATATGAAAAATATGACATATTGGAGCAGAAGAAACCTGAATTGAATTTTTAACTTTTAAGCATTAACTTTGTCATCCAATATATTTATATTTTTTCTACAGTGGAAAAGAACTGGGTTTTTTAACTGCAGTTTCATGAAGTTACAGTCTGGAGATTTAAAACATTTAAGGGAATGATTTCAACAAAAAAACTATATTTGTTTTCAGAAAAAGGACAGTCGAAAATGTACTTTTTGTCAGGAAGTGAGTACATCAGCAAATCTAAGTTGTAAAAAAAGTATTTTACAATATTTTTCCAATCAAATACTTTACAATCTTAAATTCATAAGCACTAAGTTGATTCGTAAATATTTAAATGCAGTTCTACCCCAAACTAAAGTGTTACATTGAATAATAAAATTATTTGAAGCTCAAGCAATGACAGTTGTAAAGTTACTTAAATAATCTTTTGTACTTACCTTTGTGATAATGTTGAGAGCATAAACGGAGAAATGAAGATATATTTTGCGTCTCAATGCAGCTGGCCAGGTCACCCGATGCATCCGTTGTTACCGCCACTACAGTCTGTCAATATACTTTCTTCCGAGCGGGAAATTTAAAATATCTGTCGTTGTGATCATTTATTACCTTTTCGATCGTGTGATTTACTATTACAGCCCTTAATACAACACTAACGTAACGCTGTATTTACTCTGCGAAAGCCACATAACAGCTCATGTCAACTCGGATACAATACAAATGGCGGCTATGTCCCATAATGCAATTCGATGTTTACGACGGTGACGTCACCTGACAAAGACGGCTGCGTCCGAAACCGCCTACTTCTCAGTAGGTACTGCATTTGAATTTAAACGTACTACTCGGCCGTTAGAAAAGTATGTTCTATACAGTATGAATTTGAAAAGTATGAATGGAGTTTGGACGTACTACATCCGCCATTTTGTCATAATCACGTGACCTACCTGTGTCAGTTGCGTCGCCTCACTTCTATTCATGAATTCTCTCGTGGGGCATTATGGGATAGCGCAGCGTGCATGGAATGCACACTTCAGAATCTCGCCGAAAGTAGTAAGTCATCCGGGTACTTCTCGCCTACTGATTTTCGAATTCTATGAATTCGGACATACTACTCGGCTCGCATACTGATTTTAGCGTACTATATAGTATGGAAGTATGCGGTTTCGGACGCAGCCAGATAGATATATACACTAGATATCGCATAGGGACTGAGCATGCGTCAATAGCGCCGCCATATTGGTACAGTACTCCCAGGACAAATGTCATTCAACCGCACTAGTCAAGTGTTATTACGTGAAGATGCAGGACTTTAGCGCTGTCTACGGGTGTAGTAACGAGCAAACAAAGAAAACAAAGCACAAAGTCAGAACATTTCATAGGTAATATTAAGTTGGTTTCTGTTTTTGTATGTTCTGAACTTTTGTGCTAATCAGGTAACGTTATTGATGATGATACAGTCTCTTACTGCATTCACTATAAGGGGTGGGGCCGCATGATGGGGGGCCCCGCGTCGTCGCGATTTTCAATAATTGAAAATCCAGCAACCGCAATAGAGTGGAGGAACTATGACGTCACTTTGTAGGCTAATCGGCTGCTAGCATAAAACTGGTTCCCTCGTGAAAATCCCTATAGGATTTTTCCATAGGCTTTTCGAAGATTGCAAATAATAAGCTCTGTGTTCAAACACTGTTCATTACACTTACACGTTTTGTCCAGCCGGATAAACCTTACACGAAAATACAACTTGGAGCCCTTTTGGATCTTAAATGCAAATGCAAGACTTGAAAAGCTAACATTAGGTTATAAACGGACTACAGAGCCCTCGGGCGCTCGTCTGTGACGTCAGCCCCACCCTGCTACAGACAACTTATCAAGCTTATTTTTAGAAATAATGTCCATGACAAAGAGTTAATCTCTCTGTTTATGATATTATAATCCACGCTATATATTATAAACTAATAAATACGCAAAAAAAACAGACCTATGTGCCTTTTGGGTAGTTTTTACGTGGGAAATACACCTGTTTTGCTTTGCGGTTGTTCTAAACGTTTTAAAACTGCGTGTATAAATCTCCCTATATAGTATTTTCATCAGACATATTTAAATAAGAGTATCGCTCGCGCACACAGCCTGCTTACCTTAACCGATTACAGAAATGAGGCGTGAGGAGGAACAAGTCTATCAAATGGCTGCAAGTTCCATCATCATGGACACAGAGCAACATTCAATATTCCTTTTATGTCACGACGTACAGCGAAAAGCAACCCATACAGTCACATCTGCTATACGTTTTATGGAGGAGTGTAAATATTGCAGTTATGACTAAGTAAAATGTGTTCAGATGAATAAAAAAAGACGAAAAATCACTTGATCACGTTAAAATGACAGTTAATATGTCTGTATTTTTACACATTTATTCACACGTTTGCATTACTGAGGGCAGGAGAGAGACAGGATGCACTGGTGAGCAGTATCTTCATAATATAAATAAATTTAATTAAAATAAATGATCAACAAATGAATCTGTCTCGACAGCCTTTACATGTGAAGGCATTATCTATACACAATCTGAATTCTTAATTAGAAAAACACAAAAAAACTATAAAATACTATTCATGAAAATACCTAATAGACGAATCCAAATGTCCAACACAAGCGAGCTGCGCTCCAGACCAGTTCAGCTCGATGACGTATAATGTCTCCGACACCACCTGTAGTTCCATTTAGCAACTTGATAGCAACCGGTTTTTTAAAGAAGCAAGGCCAAATTAAAAATTTAAAAATTGCTGTAACTGATGTGTTTTATGTCGTAGAACAAAACGTGAAAATATCTTGAGTTGGTGTTAGCCACGGACCTTATTTAAGCGATTTTACTGAAACCCCATTCAAAAAACCCATTGACTTTGGTACGAGGGAACCGGAAGTGCTAAAATGCTAACTCGCTTCCGGGTTTTTGCATACAAATTGACGTCATAGATCCTCCACTCTATAATCAAACTCTTGGGAACAACTGTGGTCGGAACCTAAGTTCACAGGTCTGTGTTCTCTGAACACCTCTCAAGTGGTGGACTACTTCATTTTGATTGCTTGCTGCCGATCATATGATAGCTCAAAGTTGACTTGATTTGATCTCTCCTTGACGCTCACACACCGGAGAAGACGCGCCGCGCTGTTTTTTTGCTGCCGGTTCTCATTGAAAATGAATGCCTTCTGGCTACTTTGACACTCTCGCCGCTTTTGGTTTGTGATCGCTCCTCAGTTTGTGAAGGCTTCCCCGCGTTGTCGCTCCACCCTGCCTGCCTTCCCCGCTCCTTAATTTGTGATCGCGTCACCAATCCCGAAGTCAAAAAAAGACTTAGTAATAAAAATAGGAATACATTGAAATAAGTATAGAAATCTAGGAAGTACAATCATCTTAATACACTTAACCCTACTGATCAAAGATAAAGGGAGGAGAGACCATCAATTAAAATCTTGTGTAAGATGATTCACTAATGGGACAAAGTTGTGGTCAAATAAGTCTGAAAAACTTTTTGTGACATTTATGCCCAACTTTGTAAGGAGGATTTGAAAGAAACCTAATGGGTAATCCAAGGCTGCTGTTTTAATGGGCATCAATTCACTTTTACTCAAACTTAACTTGTATCCTGAAATCAGGTAAAGGCTGCTAACAATTTCAACACCAAAGGAATTGAGGTACAAGGGTCAGACACGTATAAAAAGAGATCATCGGCGTATAAAGACAGTTTGTGCTCCAACTCCCCCTTCTCTGTATGCCAGCCATTGCACTGGCTCTTAAAGCAATTGCCAACGGCTCAATGGCTATTGCAAATAGTAGAGGGGAGAGTGGGCAGCCTTGTCTAGTACCGCAACCAAGTGAGAAATAATTAGAATAATTGTTATTTGTTCGTACACAGATCATCGGAGATGTGTATAAAAGTCTAATTCAAGCCATAATTTGATCAGGAAACCCAAATTTCTTCAGTGTGTAAAGCAGATACCTCCACTCGACTCTATCAAATGCCTTTTCAGCATCCATAGAAATAACCAATTCTGGATTTAAAGAAGAGTAGGGATTATTTAAAAGGCGTCTAATATCATGAAAAGAGTGTCTATTTTTAATAAAACCTGTTTGGTTTGGTGAAATTATAGCTGGGAGAACAGTTCCTAAACGTCTTGCTAAAACTTTAGCATCAGAACAAAGTAAAGAGATGGGGCGATAGCTACTGCACTGGGAGAGATCTTTATCTTTTTTAAGATTAAGGGAAATAATAGCCTGTCGGAGAGAAGGAGGGAGGATACCTGAACTGTAATACTGTAACATGTTAAGTAAAAGAAGAGACAATTTGTCAGAAAATGAACTCGGTGGGAAAGCCATCAGGCCCTGGGCATTTGACATTCTGCTTCTGCATCAGATTTAGAGCAGTCTTACTTACTTCCAATGCAAGTGGAGCTGCCAAATTAGAAGATATATCAAAATCAATACAAGGTAAATTTAGAAATTTGAAAAAAAAAAAAAAACAACAACTGTCAAATTGAGCCTCTGCGACCATGTTTTCCGAAGTATATAAAAAGTCATAGAAATCTCTAAACATGTCATTAATAGTTTTTGTGTTGGCTGAAAAACCAGTGGGGGTGGAAAAGTAAGCCTTGCAAGCCTCCCAAATAGTCTTAGGTAAAACTTCTGAAAAAAGATAGAGATCAATACGATCATTAATAACTGTTATAAACTCAGGATCTTTAAGTAGTAAGGAGTTAAAACGCCAAGGTGGCCAAGACATTAAAAAGCCTGGAAGAGCCAGATCAAATGTAACAGCGACATGATCTGAAAAAAACTATAGTATTATAAACACAAACTAATCAATGAAAGCAAATTAATATTAACCAAAAAATAATCTATACGGGAGATAGAGTGATGGACATGACCAATACTTTAGTTTTAACGATACTTTTGAGTTCTGATTTGCTGTATTTGATATCAATGTCTATCATAGTTTGCTGTGCTGCTTGTTTTGCCAACTTGTCTGTCATTTCATTCCCACTGACCCCTATGTGTGCTGTTACCCACAACGATATGATAACTCCTGATTTTCTGAGATTATTTCCCAACTGCACTAATTAATTAATTATGTCCTGCCGTGAATCTGATACAAAATTTTTTATACTTAAAAGTGCTTGAATCAGATGCAATGACAGCTTCAATTAGTTTATTATCTTCAACCCACTTTAGCTAACCATATCACTACCAATTCTGCTGTATAAAATACTAAATTATTACTAAATATTTTTGCAGCTTCAATCTTTAACTTTGGAATAGTGTATGACACTACCCTTTGTCCAATTCTTGATGCATCTGTGTATATTTTAGTTGTTTCACTCTATTTCTCCCTTAAATAATTTTCCACTCGTTTACTGTCAATCTCACTTTTTTTTTTTTTTTTTTTTTTCAAAATCAACTTCCAAATCACCAAGCAGTCATGTGGGAACTACTGGAAATACTATAGTGGGAGAAATTGTTAGTGTGTCTATTTCCATATCATTATTTTACATCATATTATCCATCCATAACCTTTAACATATGGTTTCTCTCACTTTTGGCACTGCATCAGAACTGTTTGTGCTATGTGATTGTCATCATTATGACTTTAAGTTCGCCCAGTACAGCCAGTTGATCTCTCCCATCTTAACTTGTAATGCTGCTATCATAATTGTTTTCAATGCTTCACAGCATATTCTTAGGCTTGATTTTGGATTGTATCCAACTGTTTTAATGTTGTATTAGCAGCTGATCCACGATCTTGGTTACATTTGTCAATCATTTTCCTAATATGTGTGTTCCATGTGAGTCTCCTATCAAACCACAGTCCCAGATATTTAAAAGATTCAACATTCTTCAAATTTCTACTCCCTAATCTCAGTTTTAATTCCCTTCTTTTTTTCCTCTTTGGTAAATGGCATTGCTTTTGTTTTGTTTTATGTGAAATTCTAAATACCCACTTAAATGCCTAATTCTGCACTGTATTTAATATCTGCTGCATTTTCTTGATTATAAATGTTATATTTCTCCCTCTTTTCCAAATCGCACCATCATCTGCAAACAATGCAACTACTTTATGGTTTTCTATCTCCTTAAAGGTCCCATCAATCATTATAGAAAACAAAAAAGGCTAATGATGTTCCCTTGTTTTACTATTTTCTACATTGTAGCATCCACTAAATGTACCATTTATTTTTTACTATTATGGATCTTTCTGAAAGAAATTATTTTACCCATCTCAGTATACGTCCCTTAACTCCTAGCTAGTTAAGTTTAATTAACACTCCATCTATCCACAACAGGTCAAGCTTTCTCTATGTCTAAAAATACTGCTATAACTGATTCCCTGTTTACATGTGATCATCATCCAGCCTTGAAATTGGACCCATTGTCCCTCTAACTTTCCTAAATCCACTTTGGTAATTTTCTAGCTTTCCTTTGGTTTCACCCCAGTAAACTAATCTGTCATTAATCATTCTTTCTAGTTTTCCCCATATGTGATGTCAAGGCAATCGGTCTATACCTGTTTGGCCATTTAGGATCTTTCCCAGGCTTTTTAATGGTTATGATAACTGCCATTAATTTGGAATAACCCCCACTTGCCATATTTTGTTATACAACCTCAACAGCACTTGCTTTTTTTATCAGTTAGATTTTCCAGCATAGCATAACAAATATCATCTCTTCCTGGAGCCATTTTCCCTAGCTTCTTCAATGCCTTATTAAGCTCAATCTCTGAAAAATGTACATTTAACACATACTCGTCATCTTTCCCTAAATCAAATTGATATCTTCTACAAGTTTGATACCTACCTTTTTTGTCCTTTTGGCTTAAATTACCTGTACTATGTACTTTAACTAATGTCCTTGCTTTGACATCTGCTATTATTTATTTATTATTAATAATAACCCTCTGCCCATCCATCAGCATTAAGTATCCATACTTTTTTTCCATTTCCTTTCATTTTTTTAATCATTCTCCATACTCTCTCTACTGGTGTTGTTCTACCACTAGACTCACAAAATCGTTTCCAATATTCTTTCTTTGATTTTTTATTTTTATTTCATTGCTAAACCTGTGATTGTTTGTATTTACTAAGATTTTGAAAGTTATGTGTCTTTTTTTTTAATGCTTTCTCATTTATAGCTTTCTTACACTCCTTTGTCCACTATGGAACAATTATATTCATTATCTTCGGTTAAGATTTAGGTATTGTCATTCTAGCTGCTTCAATTATTCCTCCGCTAACTCTTATACACACACTTTCAACATCTAAATTATCTTCAATCCTTTGCAGACGATCTTAATTACGATCAATAATTGTCCTAAATTTGTCCCAATCTGCCCTTTCTAAAATCCACTTCTCCTCTCCCACTTCAATTTCTTTTCCACATTCTATACCTATTTGAGTTTTGATTGTGTAATAATTACTTCCAACTGTACTACCTGTTAATACTTCCACTCACACCTGGTGCATTGTGTGTGTGAGAGAGAGAGACACTGTTGCACACTACTCTTGATATGTCTGAGAAAATTTAAATAAGTAAAAAACAAAACATACAAAAGTTACAATCCATATTTAATCTTTCTGAGGAACTCATTACAAGGATAAATACCATTAATAATTTTCAACTGAACTTCTTTTGCCTTTGGTTGAAGTGGAATAGAGAGAAACCTTGTCTTCAGGAAAATCAAAAACAAAGGGTCTCTACTTAACTTCAGAAGGGAAAAGCTGTGTATTTACTAACATTCTTAAAGTCTTATTATTACAGCTTTGCCCTGTAAAATTAAAACAAAAAATGATTAGATTGCCCAATCTTGGCATTACAGAAAAATAACCAAATTCCCCTTTAATCAGCTGAACCAAACCAACAAAAATAGCTTTCAACAAAGACATATACAGGGCGAAGCAGTGGTGTAGTAGGTAGTGCTGTCGCCTCACAGCAAAAAAGGTCGCTGGGTCGAGCCTCTGCTCTGTTGGCGTTTCTGTGTGGAGTTTGCATGTTCTACCTGCGTTCGCGTGGGTACCCTCCGGGTGCTCTGGTTTCCTCCCACAGTCCAAAGACATGCTACAGGTGAAATGGGTAAGCTAAATTGTCCGTAGCGTATGAGTGAATAAGTGTGTGTGGAAGTTTCCCAGAGATGGGTTGCGACTGGAAGGGCATCCGCTGCGTAAAAACCTGCAGGATAAGTTGGCAGTTCATTCCGCTGTGGCAACCCCGGATTAATAAAGGGACTAAGCCGACAAGAAAATGAATAAATGAAAGACATATACAATTGATATGAATATACAAATTATATGGTATTTTTCACAAAAATCAACATAACTGAAGAAATTTCCAACTTTGTCCATCCAACCCTGAAAAAAAAAAACACACATTTCCTATTAATTAGGATATACAGTACCTATTATTCCTCGAAAAACAAGCATGTGGTGAAAATGTTTGTTATTAACTTCCAATACAGCAATACCTGACCCTAAAAAGATAACAGTTACACTTTAACTTTGATGGTTTAATATTGCATCTAAAAAGAAAATCCATACCCCCAAAGGAATCGAAAATTTTAGAAGAAAAACTAAACCAGAAAAAATGTTTATGTCAAGAGAAGGTTTGAAGCCACATCAGCTTAAGGATACCATTCATAACATCAAAATCAATTATATTCAATCCTCCCTCACTGATTTTCTTAAATAATGATGCTTATTGTTTCATAAACAAATTATAGTGCATTTATATTGCATTTGATTTAGATCTTTAAATGCACCTATCAAATAAAGAAAAAGTTGGTTAAATCATCGTGAAAAGAGCTTCTTTTTTTTTAAATGATAATTTAACCAAAAATAGACAGATCCATTTGAACTCACAAATTTAATATATATATTCACTTACCATATTAACAATCATATTATATATTTTCGTACCTGACTTTAGGGTCTTTCGAAATAACAATACCCAAGTATTGTTAAGTGCCTTGCTGAGCGTAAGGTACTGCAGCGGGTGGTGAAAACTGCCCAACGCATCACAGGGACCACACTACCAGCCATAGAGGACTTCCAGAAGAAACACTGTCTGCGCTGAGCACGTAGTATTCTCAAGGACACCTCTCACCCTGCTCACAGACTGTTTCATATCCTGCCTTCCGACAGGCGCTTCAGGCTCCCCGGACAAAAACCAGCAGACTGAGGAACAGCTTTTTCCTCAGAGGTGTCTCCCTCTTAATAACCTTTATTTAATCAGGTAAGTCAATTGAGAACCAGTTCTCATTTACAATGAAGACCTGGCCAAGAGGCAACATGGAAAGCAGATGCAGTACAAAGCACTAAGGACACAATACAATAACAACACAAATGCAGATAATAGCATATAAAACCAACAAAAATCTAAAAACAAGCACAGTGATCTTGAACTATTGATTGAATAGAATTTTTAAAAGATGATAGCGGAATGAAAGTGCTGAGCTTTAAGGTCTGCTGCAGATGATTCCAAGCATCAGCAGCAGAAAACTGAAAAGAGTAGCGACCAAATGAAGTGCGACCTTTGGGTATGCAAAGGTTAATGAAATTACTAGAGTGCAGATTTCGGCATGTTTCATGAATGTTAAGAAGTGACTGTAAATATTGTGGAGTTTTTCTAATAAGAGTTTTGTAAATGAACAGAAACCAATGAATTTGTCGACGTGATTGAAGAGAAGGCCAATTCAGTGAAGAATACAGTTGACAGTGATGAGTATTATATGGTGCACCAGTAACAAAATGAATTGCTGCATGATAAATAACATCCAGTTTGTGAAGAAGAGTTTTTGAAGCTGATCTGTAAATTAAATCCCCATAATCCAGAATTAATAATACTGTTAATTTGACCAAATGCTGCTTTGAAGAGTGAGTAAAGGAAGATTTGTTCCTGTAAAGAAAACCAATGCGGGCTTTAACCTTTTTAAGCAGTTCATTTATGCGAGTTTCAAACGCCAGTTTCCCATCTAACCAGATACCAAGATATTTATAGCAATCAACATAATCAATCTCAGTACCGTTCAATGAGGAAATTTTAGGCGGAATCTCAACATGTGGTAAATTTCTATTAAAAACCGTACATTTTGTTTTGTAAGTATTTAAAACTAAGTGAAGATTGGTAAAAGCGCGTTGGATACTTAAAAAACTGGCTTGCAATGAAGAAAGTGCTGTAGTCAGAGAAGAATTGGAAGTATAAATGATGGTATCATCAGCATATAGATGTATGTAAGAATCACCTGCAGCAGAAGCAATATCATTAATATAAATATTAAAAAGTGTAGGCCCCAATATACTACCTTGTGGGACCCCTTTCTAAAGCAGGGGATTACGGATTGTAGACGACCAGAACAGTAGTTCCTGAACCAGACCAGACAGGTCTCAGATAGATCAATATATCTTAGCCTATCCAGTAGAATTTCATGGTCCACAGAGTCAAAAGCTTTTGCCAGATCAACAAATGCAGCTACACAATACTCCTTTTTGTCAATGGCACAAATAATATCATTAAGAACCTTAAGAGTAGCAGTTACACAACTATGACCAGATCTAAAACCAGACTGTGCCTGATTGAGAACATTATGTTGCTCCAAATAATAAATGAGGTGCTTATTGACCAGCTTCTCTAATATTTTAGAGAGACAGGGCAAAATCGAGATGGGTCTGTAGCAATTTAAATCTGTTTTATCACCCCCTTTAAAAAGTGGAGTTACAGCAGCAGATTTCCAGTCTCTTGATAGGACACCAGTTTGGAGAGAAAGGTTAAAAATACATGTGATAGGCTCTGCAATGATGTAGGCTGCTTTCTTTAAAAAGGATGGATCTAGATCATCCAATCCAGCTGTTTTGTGAGTATCCAAATTGAGCAGTTCCCCAAGTACCTCAGTTTCTTTTATCAACCAGAAAGAAAATGTGTGAGGACCTAAGGCAGGAGAGTGAAGAGTTGATGTCTGGTTAACAGGAGAGCTATTCTTGAGGCTACAACCAGCATTGACAAAATGTCTATTAAAATGCTTCACCATATTAAGTTTGTCTGTAATAACGACTCCATCATGTTTAATTAAAATTGGAAGATGTGAGGAAACTGTTTCATTTTCCATTCTTTTGATAATCTTCCAAAACCTCTGAGAATCAGGACCATTACCAGCCAAATATTGCTTAAAATAACTTGATTTTGCCTGTCTAATATGTTGAGTATATTTATTTCTTATAGCCCTAAAAGATTGCCAATCAGACATATTTTTAGAAGTCTTTGCTTTACCCCAGAAGGTGTTTATGGCGTATGATCTCAGCTAAATCTGTGCTGAACCAAGGGCTAAGACGATTCTTTACTCTAAATTTTTTAAAAGGGGCATGTTTGTTTAAAATAGTTCTAAACAAAAGAGTAAAATATGCCCAAGCTTCTTCAACATCTGGTATAAGCCCAATTCTCTGCCAGTCCATGTCAGCCAGCTCATATAAAAAGGCTTGTTCACAAAAATTTTTCATAAAACGTTTAAAAACAAACTTCTGAGAATTTTTTTTAAAGTAGAGCTCTTACGAACACAGACTATGCTACAATGGTCACTAAGGCATTGACAAAGTACGCCCGATGTATATTTCTCTGGCCTATTAGTAAGAATAATGTCAATTAATGTACCAGATTCCATAGTCTTAGTATTATATCTTGTAGGGCTGGGCCTGCACAATCTGGGTCAGATTTAAAGCATCTAGTTGTAATTTTAAGGATGCTGGTGGATTAAACATATCCCAGTTCATGTCCCCTAACAAAATAAACTCGGATGAAATGTAGGGAGCAATTACTTCACTTAAAGTGGTTAAAGCACATGCAGGAGCAGAGGGTGGTCTATAGCAACCATCTACTGTAATATTAAAATTATTTGATTAAATAATTTTTTTAACTATTATCTCAAACTGTTTGGTAACTGATTTAGAGATGACCACAGAACACTATAGGTTATCCTTACAGTAGACAACCCCTCCACCTTTAGAAGTTCTGTCTTGTCGAAAAATATTATAACCAGACATAGAAACAGTAGAATTGGGAATGGATATCTTTAGCCACGATTCAGAAATTACTTAAATGTCCGGGTTTGCAGTATAAACATATGCAGTGAGCTCAGCGATTTTAGGTAAAAGACTACGTATATTTAAATGCATTATTCCAAGACCTTTATGCTTAAAAAAACATTCAAAAGTTAACAAAGGCATTGATTTGTTTGCTGAACTGTCCGAAGATGAGCCATTAAATGGGCAGGGATTAGGTTGAATATTCCCTGACATCAACAGTAAGAATGATGAGACATCTCTGTCTGAATAGTCTGATAGAAAAATCCTTATTGACAGTCTTATGGTGATAAATGGGCATAGAAAAATTGTCCTGTAAAGTCATAATGCAGATCATGTGAACCAAAAAAAAACTGAATTGGTTGCGACTAGCGATGAAATAGGCAAAGCTTTGTCCCATGGTGAACGAATGTTTGAGTATGCCCCTCTATTTGTTGTAGGAAAAATAGGCAGAGCTGCAACTGGGGGTTGACAGCCATTAAAAACTTCAACTGAACTGCACAAATAAAAAAAATATAGTGCAGCAGAGAATAGGAACAGTCTTTGTTTATAACTTAACAAGCATCCCGATGACAGACAGCTCTGCAATCGTGTTTTATTATAATCCAGTCCACTTTTTCCACCCGCAGGTGTAGAGTAATCCATAAAAAAGGCTCCGAATCCATGCTGTATGATCCAGTCCGAAATTTTCAATTAGCCGAGTTGTTTGGATACTGAGACAGATGATCGCTAGTAAACAAAGCGCCAGTGTTGTCAAACTACTGTTCTGACCTCATCAAACAACACACGCAACAAGCGGAAAACTGGAGAGCGCCTAGCAGGCAAAAAAGCTGGTAGTCCACGTACAGTTCATACGCTCACACAACGATGTCTCAAGGAAGCAACTAACCTCCCGAACCAGGGCGAAAGGAGCCCAGGAACGACCGCAGACACACACAGATGATACGGTAGTGTAATCCAGAAACCGGCGCAATTATAGAACTGTGACAAAACACTATAAATTCAGTACTAACGTAGATACAAACGTAGATTCAGGGACAAGACATGCAACGTGCAACCACTATGCTGCCATCTTGTGGGTCCCATATGTGCAATATGTGCAACTTCACGAAAGCTCAGACTGATCCAGAGTCTTTTTATATATACTTTTATATATACTTTTCAACATTTACACATTTAAAATTTGCACATTTTTATTGCACTGATTAATTTATTTGAACTGTACACACCCACTGCACATGGACATTTGTAATTATGTACACACCCACTGTGCATATACATTTGTAATTATGTTTATCTATCTGTACACTTTTGATTATAAATAGCAACCTGTACATATATCCATTCATTGTAAATCTCTATTCATAGCTACATAATGTTGATAGTACATCCATCTTTAAATATCACCATATTCTATAACTGCACTTTATAACTTATACCTGTATCCTGCACTTGCTGCTATTGCACTGCTGAACCTAAACTTTATAGCACCTAAACTGCATTTCGTTGCATTGTACTTGTACATGTGTAATGACAATAAAGTTAAATCTAATCTAATAAAAGGATCAGCTACGTTGGTGCCATCTTGGCCCGACTCCCCTAGTCACATCCAATAAGCATTAAAGCAGTGTCGTCAGCCAGCTGTTTCCCCATTATGCTTTTGGTGAGCGCAGTCGACAGAGCAACTGCAGCCGACTGCTCAATCTGAGGCATCCACTAAGACCGTCCTCGCTGCAGCCCACAGCTTGATGACATAGTTTACCAGGTTCGCTACGTAGTTGACAATCGCCTACACCTCCCCCTACCTTAAACCTAATTGTCACAGTAACATGGGCGCTACCTTAGTGGGCAGTACAAAGTCCGTTATGTAGTTGACGATAGCCTACACCTCCCCCTACCCTAAACCCAACCATTCCAGTAGCATGGGCATAACCTTAGTGGGCAGTACAAGATCCGCTACATGGTTAACGATCACCTACACCTCCCCCTACCCTAAACCTAATTGTCGCAATAGCATGGTCACTACCTTAGTGGGCGTACAAGGTGCGCTACGTAGTTGACGATCACCTACACCTCCCCCTACCCTGAACCCAACAGTCACAATACCTTAGTGGTCAGTACATGATGCACTAAATAGTTGACGATCAGTGTTGTATGTGTTTGCATGTGCATCAAAGACCAGTTATAGCTGTTCGAACAAACCTCACTTCCTTTACCTCAAAAGATGTACTAGTCACAGGCAGTCTGCCTAATGATAATCTGAAACCTGCTCTTAAACTGAAAAGTTGAACCAGATGGGTTACATTGGTGCCCTGGTGACCCAAATGGAAGTGAGGTTTACTGAGTGTTTAAGAAGTCAGCTTTTAGGAGTTGTGCACTCTCCAGCTAACTATGGAACCTACAAACTTTAATATGTAATTCACTCACATGCCAAAAACACTGGGTTGAGGAAAGAAAACAACAACAGGTTAGCATATGCATTTATCATATCAATAGTTGAGCTAAGTTCAGAGCTTCCTCCATATCTGACATGAAAAGCCAAGTGAAAAAAAAAAATCATACTGTGGGTGGAAATTTTACATTCAAACCTTTTGAATCTTTGATGAATTTGTTGGTTTTTATTTCTCCTCTGTATTACAGTGCAAAAATGCTGAGTTGCACAAAATCAATGTGTTAGAACATTAAGGAATTTAGCTAACTTATATTTATATCTTTATATCTTACAATGTTTTTAAAAATTACATAGATTTAATATATAAAATTTAGGTTCTCTAAAAAAACTCAAGGAATTGTGTTGCCTCAGCTTATTTTATACAAGTAGTTTGAACAAACATCAAATGCCATTTTTTGAGTGAACAGGAAGACGCTTCACCTGCAAACTTTACACATACACTGCCAATGCAGTCTCACAAACGAGCTGTTTGTCCATCAGCAGCTCAAACCACATCTCTGATGAAAACAAACCACAACAGGTTTCAGTTTGAGTTCAGTTGTCAATGTCTCTAAAACTGGCACTGAAGATTATGGGTTTAACTGTGTACTTTGTTTTTCCTTTTACTAAAACTAGGAACTGAATACACTATTTTAAAACACTGGGTTGTACTATTGGTTTTGGAATGAAATGTTGTTAATTCATAATTCACACAATAGTATCATACTCTGAGCAATTTGACACAGCTAAGCACTGAACTGCCTTTCCAAAACATATGCTAGATATTAAAAAATAAAGAATATTTGTAACTTAAGAAGAGTTCAAATCATAACGAAGACCAAAAAAAAAAAATTGAAACAAACAAAAAATAACAACTTCTAACGTGTAACAAACAGGGAGGGTCAATCCCTCTTGTGGGAGGAGTCACATGAGTTTAGTTCAGATGATTTTCAGTCTTGTTTAAACTGGTTGAAAGCAAGATGTTGTTTCACGTTTTTGCTTTGTTCTGTTTGTGCTGGAAGACCTTGTTCGGTAAGAAAATTGTAATTAACTAATTCAGAATTAATTTATTATCATCTTTAGTAATAATGTTGCCACAAGCAATTAGGTCTCTGGTTTAAAATTTTAAAATTGAAATTTCCAGATTTAGTAAGATTGCAGAGCAAAAAAAAAAGCATAAAAATAAATCATTATGGAAGTTCATTGATTAAAATGCAGAGGAAATGCACAGTGGATTAGTGACAACAAGACTTTTATTTAAAATTGTATTCACATATATTTTTAATTTTAGATTGATACATTTTTTATAGTATTTATATTAAAAATAAATTGTAAGATTTTCAGTCATTAGTTTAAAATAAAAGATAAAACTATACACATTGCTTTCCCAGCAAATAACTCTAAACTCGTTTCCCTTCTCCAGGTGTGTTTAGTGAGATCGTGTCAGTGACGGAAGGAGATTCTGTTACTTTAAACTTTAATGCTGTGCATGAAGGTGACCACATACTGTGGAAATATGGGGCTGAAAACACCCTCATTGCTAAAATCAACATAAAGCAGCAAGACTTCTTTACATTTGATGATGTTCTTGATGGGAGATTCAGAAACAGACTGAAACTGGATCATCAAACTGGATCTCTGACCATTACAAACATCAGATCCGAGCATGCTGGCATTTATGAACTAGAAATAATCGGATCAAAACTGACAATAGAAAAATTTAGTATTTCTGTCTATGGTTAGTACAGATCAATTCTCCCCTCCACCCAATAGTCTTGTTTGATTTTTATGTATTAAAATGTTTTTTTTTTTTTCAAATCTCTCCATTTCCAGCTCGTTTGCCTGTTCCTGTCACCATCAGAGACTGTTCTTCCTCCTCCTCTTCATTGTCCCAGTATAATTGTTCAGTGTTGTGTTCAGTGGTGAATGTGAGTGCTGTGAGTCTCTCCTGGTACAAAGGAAACAGTGTATTGTCCAGCATCAGTGTGTCTGATCTCAGCATCAGTCTCTCTCTACCTCTGGAGGTGGAATATCAGGATGAAAACACCTACAGCTGTGTGATCAACAACACCATCAGCAACCAGACCACACATCTGGACATCAACACACTCTGTCAGCTGTGTCCAGGTATGTTGACTTTAACATCCAGTTTTTTTCTCTCGTCTCAGGATTTTTTGCACAAATTATGGGAGTATTCTCTGTAAAACTATAAGGAATCTGTCACTCTTTTTGTCTACACTTTTTTCAATACCCTTTTTTGCCATCAATTATTGCCAAACCCAGTTGTTGGGTTAAAAATAAATAAATTATATATATAATTATATAATTTACTATATAATTGGTGTCTTATGTAAATGTACTCAGAAAGTGACAGTTGAAGTTGCGAGCTGTCAAAGACAGCGCATTCCTCGGTCTTTCAGCATGCGCCCTCTAATGTTTCATTAAGTTTGACGTGTTCCCTCTTAAACGCAACTTTTGTAAAGCGTATGCTTCATGTTGTTGTGTCAGAATCCTTGTAAAATACAGCCATACTTAGTTTAAGCAAATTTGATGAATGCGATCATACGTGTTGAATCTAAAGGGTGTCGCTCCGGCTGCCCTGTCCTGTGTGTGTGTGTGCGCGCGTGTCTAAACAAGGTTGTCTGTAGCCACTAAATCAAAAGCTTACGAATTGCCGTGAGATAGCGTTGCACTCTCAGCTCACATCATTTAAAAGAAAAAAAAAAAAAAAAAAAAAAAAATATATATATATATATATATATATATATATATATATATATATATATATATATATATATATACACACACACGCATACATATATACATACACACACTCACACAACGCGCGCAGGACAGGGCAGCCAGAGTGACTTAACACAGTTAAAGTCAAAACTATTAGCCTCCTTGTTTAATTTATATATATATATATATATATATATATATATATATATATATATATATATATATATATATATATATATATATATACACATACACATATATATATACACACATATATTTACACACACACATATATTTACACACACATATATATATATATATATATATATATATATATATATATATATATATATATATATATATATATATATATATATATATATATATATATATATATATATATACACACACACACACATACATATATACATACACACACTCACAACGCGCGCAGGACAGGGCAGCCAGAGTGACTAAACACAGTTAAAGTCAAAACTATTAGCCCCCTTCTTTAATTTATATATATATATATATATATATATATATATATATATATATATATATATATATATATATATATATATATATATATATATATATTTATTTGTTTATTTATTTATTAACCCAACAGTTGTCCATATTTGAGAGAGCTGTAACCGTTTTTTTTTTTTTTATTGTCATATTAACTGGAATTAGTTGTTATACATGCAGCTGTAATGACATTTTATTGCAGTCTTAGAAAATTAAAACCCAACATAGAACAAACTCAAAAGTTGGGTTTAAAAAAATGCAAATTAAATTTGAATTTCAATGTTGATTTTTAGTTACAATGTTCAACAGCCATCTACCGGACAATTAAACATTAATCTCAGAGCCAGCAGATAAAACATAAAATTCAAGGTCAAAGTGTGCTAACCACTACTTCAATAAAATGCATTTAATGTTTGTTTAGAATAAAAAAAATGAAAATAAAGGTTTATATTTTCTAATGATAAAAGTTCTTAGCAAGATTTTAGCAAGACAGTATTTATACAAGTAAAAGCAGCAGATTTTTTTGCGTGTGTGCGCGCACACCTGTAGTTTTTGTGATGTAAAAAGGGTTTAGCGGGAGGGTTCATCGTTGTAGCCTAAATGTGTACAGCAGTCAAGAAAAAAAAAAATACAAAATTTCTAAATGTTCGTGTCATTTGGAAAAAGTTCCAAAAGAAAGATTTACAAAACCAACGCTTTAATGTTTTCCCCCTGCTTTCAAAACAGACCACGGGTCATTTTTTTTAATTTGCGAGTCAAATGGAGAGATAACAACCTTAAGTGAATTTTAAAGAATATCTTGCAATGTGATAGTAAATTTGAAAAAAAATGCTGGAGAATTTCAACCCAATTCGGACAAAATATTGAACTAATCCTAAATGTTGGGTTAAATTTGGTATATAAATTTAAAAACGAAAACCCAGAGATTGATTTTTTTTCCAAAATTGGGTTGAAATAACCAAGCCTTTTTTAGAGCCCAGTAGTAATAGTAAAATTACTTTGCACTCACATGCCATGCATAACGATATATATGTTGTCCTGCACCAGAGCAGTAACCAGGGGCCTCATGTACAAAGACTTGCTTGGAAATCATACCAAAACATTGCGTACGCACAAAGCTGTAAATGTACGTACTCAGAAAAAAATTCAGATGAATGAAACACTGCGTACGCCGAATCTCACGCATATTTTGTTTGTAAATCTGAATGAACGTGAAACTGAGCGCAACATGCACGAGCACAAAACCCCTCCTGCCTCCTCCCCATATGAATATGCTAATGACTCTACTTTGGCAAAACCCAACAAAAAAGCAATGGCAAAATCAAGCAAAAAGATAAACTTTGAACAGCATGTGAATTGGATTCTGCTTTCGGAGGTAGACTGGAGAAAAACAGTGTTATTTGCAAGTTTGTTCTCCGAAATTAATAACAAAAGAAAAAAATAGAGTGGTAGAGTTTAGCTGATGCGGTTAACACAGTTGGGTCTAAACATCGCACTGAGTGGATTAAAAAAAGAAATAGTGAAATCTATAGGTGTAAACTGTTGTAGCGTCTGTAACAGTCTCAGTGGCGCAGCTCGTAAAACGCATGTCAGCATGTTTTGACACGTTCAAGCATGAACTCGGTTCGAATCCTGCGTCTGATGAACTTACTCCTTTTTTCCCCGCTACATATCAGATTTTGCCTATACTCTTCATCATAAGGAAGACAAGTAGGAATCATTAATAAGTCTGTGCATCATATTTAATCTGCGTTGCATTCAATTTTACATTGGGATAACCGGCGACTGCAGCAAATTGCGCTTTAACATTTGGATGGTCAACTGTATGGTATGGAAACCTTATATACTAGACATGCGGATGAACCCGTCTCATACAGCTGAGAAGACACTTTGTAGAGTGCAATTTAACACAACTGCCTCTAGGAGTCACCAATGCAAATAACAGACACGCACAAAAAATGTGCGTACGCCAGCCATGAAGCTGGTGTGGAGCTGCGCACATTCCCACGTTCAGTTCATCGTTAGTAAATCCAAACGTGAGCGATTCTGAGCGTGAAACCTGGCGTAAGCAAAGTTTTTTGTGCGTACGCAGCGTTGATGCATGAGGCCCCAGGTGTTCAAAAACACTCAAAAGGCAACTTAATACTATTACCAGAATAATGCTAATTTTTAGCAGACCATGAATAACCACAACTAAAAAATAAGTTTTCTGCAGTAAAATTGGTTGAGCTGAAATTATACGTTACTGTGAAGAGAAAATAATCTGGATGAACAACACAAAGTCAAAATAGCTTTAACCACTGATATGTTTGTGACATGTTAGCATTTGTATATCGTTTAAATAAACTACCCTTTTGTTATGTTGGTGGATGTTTTTGCCCCATTCACTTCCATTATGAGTTTTTTTTAATTGCAAAGCCATAACAGCATATAATCATGCATTCTTGATTGTTAATGGTTTTATCTGTTAGGAAGAGGTTCAATTTTAAATTTTTACTGTTGATCATCAGTTGGCACCATTAACTCTTTAGATAGGCCTGTGCGAAAAGCTTTAGGTTTTTATATGGAGCTCTGTGGATTAAATCAGCAATTATAGTGTGTGTGAATAATACACTTACTGTTTACTATGTTCTCAGAGCTAAGCTGATAATTTAGATTTTTCCAAACATATAAGTGCCCAAATATCTCTCTTACACCCTCACATACACTATATTTCAAATAACTCCATATAAATGACAACCAACAGTAAAACTGACCAAATTACAAAATTTACAGGCAAAACCACTAACAATCAAGAATGCATGATTATATGCTTTCATGGATTTGCATTTAAAAAAAATAAAAAATCCTTATAAAATGGAGGTCAATGGGGCAAAAACAGCCATGAACAGAACGAAAAGCTCGTAAATTTGCCCCGAGCATATTGTCTAGTTTCTGAAAATTTTCCTCAAAGCATTTTCAAATTAAAGGCTCAAAATCACCCTGGAGTGGATGAACACACCCCCAGAACACAAGGGTTAAAACAGTATGTTAGGGATCAAAAGAACACCACAAAACCAAATCTTCCTCACTTTTATCACTACAGTATGTTACTGAATTATTCAAAGCACAGTCTTATTATTGGATTTTTTTTTTTCAGTTCTTTTGATTGGACTTTTTTCATAACTTCATCTTATAGTTTGAAGCACTATAGTCATGCAGAAAAAGGTGAATGGGATACAGTGCAGCTGTTTGTGTTGTCGATCAGACAGATTCACTTTCATCATTGACTTAAATTCGTCTATTACAGATGAGGATCTACATTGGTTTTACATCGTGTGGATGTGTGCTGTTGTTGGATCTCTGATGATTTTAGTGTCTGCCGTGATGTGCTGCATCTCCAAGAAACGTAGAAAAACAGGTTAGGTTTAAAATGTTTTAAAGAAATATTCACAAATGTTATTGACATCATTGTTTTGACACATCTTTCTTTAATGCAGTTTATAATCAAGAAGAAGACCAATCGGATTCAACATCGTGCAAACAAAAATCACAAAAAACGGTAAGATACTTTATGACCATCTTGCAATACATTGGTGCAGTGCAAGTTGGTGCAGTTGAAGTTTGCTGATTGAAGTTGTGTGCTTGATGTGCATCAGAAAGTCAATGAACAGCACTTGGCCAACTGTCATCATTTTTACCTTCAACAAACATGGAGCATAATCAACAAATATGAACCGGTATGCACCAGACCAAATCAGCTTATGAATTTTGGTGCCTAATTTCTGTGCCACTAGTGCTGCTACAAGTAAGCATCATCAAGCGATACATAAAAGGCACAAATAGACAGGCTACACATTGTGTCACACTATCTCTAAACATAATATAATTCTAAACAACTTAGAGTTATATGGACATTGTCATTGGGCATTCTGGCTGTTTAGGAAGGTATAGAAGGCAAGACAAGCAGTATACGATTAGGACTTTGTAGGACTTTTCACCACTTTTGGTAACAGGATGTTCCGTACACTATCAGCTATTTAACACCATTCTCTGCACCAATCGAGTCAGTAAAAGACTCAAGTTTTAAAACAAACCTGTCTAAACATAATACTTCTAAACATAATACTTCCCCTATATATCGTTGTTTTGAACTGCGTAACGTCATTGCCCTCCAGCATGTCAAAAGTAATTCCAATATTAATTCAGGGTTTAGAAAAGTTGATTTTGCATTTTTAGCAGAAGCCCTTTTAAAAACAATCTTTCTTTTCAATAATACAAGGCCACGCTGGTCTTTCAGAAAGAAATTCCGGTTGATGCAGAGTATGCCAGATGATGTCTCTTTCAGTAGTAGATCCATGCTTCATGGGTGCGTGCGGGTGACATATCTGTTTGCTTAAAGAGGCTGCGCAGAAATTTAAATTTAAATTTGTTGCCAGACAGATTGAGATACCTGTTGTAATTGAGTTATTTCCGACAATATTTAATTGGATGAACATTTTTTAGTTTTATGCCTTACGCATATTATAAAAATACATATAAATACATTTCGATAATTTACTGTAATCATTACTATTGGAATGTGAAGAGGCTTTCAAACAGCACAACAAAACATGTTTCTAACGACAATCACCTACTGCACCTATAATAATTTTTTTTTTTTTAAAAGAAGCTATTTACATGGTAGATCAAAGTATCGTCTTAATCATATTAAAATTGGAGTATTGGTGTCCATGTAAACATACTCTGTAATGACTCAAGCCCTAACCCTAGAAAAAAGATGTTCACTGATTTTGATGACAGTCTTTCCACAAGTTAGTAAGCTAATGTAAAGTTAATTGCATAATGCAAATTACTTTTGCTAACAATCAAATGATCAAAAGAAATGCAATTCAAATATTTAAAATCTGAATTGATTTATACTTTAAAATGAATTATGTTGTTCAATAAAAATGATGTGTGTATATATATATATATATACATAAATATATATATATATATATATATAAATATATGGTAAAATATATATATTAATATATATATATATATATATATATATATATATATATATATATATATATATATATAAGTATATATATTAATATATATATATATATATATATATATATATATATATATATATATATATATATATATATATATATATATATATATATATATATATATATAATTTAAATAAATATATTTATTTTTATTTGTGGCTCAAAATTATCGTTTTGGCACCAGTACCATATCAATTTAGCACCGTTATAGAAATAGCCCCAAACGATACCCAACCCCAATTACCAATGAAATGTTTAATGCAGGGGTGGGGAACCTTTTTCTATCAAGGGCCATTCACATTTTTGTAACATCGTTTAGGGGCCATATTAAATTAAACGGCTGCTCGATTATGAGAAATTCATAAATCGCGATTATTTTGATAATCCCAATCCAAAATATATTTTTATATATTTCCAAAATGATGTTTAACAGAGGAAATTTTCACAGTATTTCTTATAATATTTTTTCTTCTGGAGAAAGGCTTATTTGTTTTATTTCGGCTATAATAAAAGCAGGTTTTATTATTTTGAAACCTATTTTTTGAAACCTATATTATTAGCTTCCTTAAGCAATATATATTTTGATTGTCTACAGAAGAAACTACTGTTAAACAATGACTTACCTAATTACACTAATTAAGCCTTTGCAATGTCACTTTAAGCTGAATAATAGTATCTTGAAGAATATCTAGTAAAATATAATGTGCTGTCATCATAGCAAAGATAAAAGCAATCAGTTATTAGAAATGAGTTATTAGATTTGTTTTGTTTAAAAATAGGTTGAAAATAAATCGTTCCATTAAACAGAAATGGGGGGAAAGGGTCACTAATAATTCAGGAGGCCAAATAAATCTGATTTTAACTGTAAATATGCACAGTTATTTTCCTCCCTGTAAATAAGCAAAGGGAAATAAATACAATAGAATAAAAATATGAAATAAACTGTGCTTTAAGCATCTTCACTGTCAGAAAAACATTCCAGCTACAAAAGTCCTTCACTCTAGAGCAGTGAGGGATTTTCTCCTTTTGTTGTTTGATTAATAATAAAAACAGTCGGCAGCAGTAATATTGCGCTCTGTCACTTTAAGAATAGTGCGGCTCTGATATGGTTTCTCTTTTGCATGTCTTTTGATTCTCAACTTGTTTGTTTATTTCACAAATGAGGGTTAATATAAATAATCACTAAACATCACGCTAACACAAATGTGCATGTATTTGACCATTACATTAATATGCCGTTAGAAGCATGCAGTCTTGTTCGTGCTATTAAAAATATGAATGATTCGAATGTACGTCAATGAATGATGCACATCCCGTGCTGCAAACATTACAACACATGCTTTAAATCATTTTCATGAGAAACTGAGCTTTGCAGAGCAACAATTGTGTACAACTGTCACTTTCTATACCAGAAATTTATTTATTTCCTGAGGGGTGGTTTTGAATTGACGGATTGGGCTCGATCAAATGGTCTCACGGGCCGCATACGGCCTGGAAGCCGGACGTTTCCAACCCCTGGTTAAATGTATCAAAATCCTTTGATTTTTCTTAATTTCCAGTAAAACTGATATGCACTGCAACATTTTTTTTTTAAATCGTAAAATTTATGGTTAAACAATACAAATAAAAAAAAGTCATGCGTTAAACCTGATTTGTTTGTAGCAGCCATTTTCCTGGTATATGCAATAGTATCTGGATGCAGCCTTTATGATGCAAGCTAAGATTGCATCACTCAGCGGTGCAATATCAGACACAATGCACTCGATGGGGTGAGTGACGTCACAGTGACAGGTAGGGTTAGGGGTGGGGTTAGGTGAGCATTAAAAAGAATTGGATGCAGCTTGGGGTGCTTTCACACCTGCCTTATTTAGTTCGATTAAATCGCACTGAAGTTCGTTTTCCCTGTTAGTGCGGTTTGTTTGGGCAGGTGAGAATGCAGCAATCGTACTCGAGTGCGCACCGAAAGCGGACTAAATAATCGTACCGAGACCTGCTTGAAGAGGTGGTCTCGGTACGCTTTCAAACAAACCCTGGAGCGGTTTGTGGTGAGAATATGATCCGTACTAAAACAGGTCCAACCGCAAAAAGTACTGTGCCTTTCGGACTAATTCAGCTGCCGTAGGCTGATGCACTGTGCATTATGGGATGTGGAGGAAAAATATTTGTTGACAGCGCTTTACCAACAGAGAGAGAGAGAGAGGGGAAAGCATTACCTTATGGATCGTTAGTAATATTTCCACAAGATGACCATGTCGCAGTCCAGCTAAATTAATTTAAGCCTCCTCCTGAAGTGACGTGTGATGCATTAAAACAGTGTTTTCCAGCCGCGCTTCATTCTTGAAATGTATAGTTTGTCTAAATCAGGGATACAATCAGTCAGCGCAGTCGTCCCTCCAGAGTAAAAAGCGTCATTTTCTGTCTGCCGGTTTTGTTTACTTGCGGAAGTTCATTGGCATTTTCCTGCATGTGAATTCTAACCAATCAATAAGCAGTTTAGGAAATACGTTTAACAACATCTGGCCAATGAGAGATGTGGATTTTGTCAGATGACTGCATTTTGATTCGTTTCAACTGGTTCGGACCAAAGCCACCAGTGTGGTGTGAAAACGACCTAAAGACGGCAGAAGATGCAACAATGTATCATTTATTGCCCTTGGTGTGGACCAAATGAAGCGAACTACAGATGTGAAAGCACCCTTAGATTACACTGCACTAGGTCTGCATCCAGACCTCTCTCAAAACACCAGGGGCCTCATGTATCAACGCTGCCTAGCACAAAAACTTTGCGTACTCCAGGTTTCATGCTCAGAATCGCTCACGTTTGGATTTACTAACAATGAACTGAACGTGGGAATGTGCGCAGCTTCACGGCAGCTTTCTGGCTGGCGTACGCACATTTTTTGTGCGTGTGTGTTTTATTTCCATTGGCGACTCTTAGAGGCAGTTGTGTTAAATTGCACTCTACAAAGTGTCTGAGCCTTGCAATGGCAGCTGTATGAGACGGGTTCATCTAGCAGGTATATAAGGTTTCCATACCATGTAGTTGACCAGCTAAACATTAAAGGGCCATGAAACCCCCTCGTTTCAGCAGGGTGTTTTCACACCTCTACTTTGGAAAAAGTCAGAAAAGTGGGCGTGTCCAGCTCTGTTTAGGGGGGAAGTGTCGGAGGAACTAAAGTGGGATGGTGTGGGAGTGTCTATTTGTGTACGCGCGAGGTTTCAGAGTCAAAATACACACCCACACAGACAGGAGAAAGCGATGGTGTTTAACCTACATGGACATCTGTAGTCGAATTATTTGCCAAATTATTAAATGTTGGACTTTAACTGCAGTTTGGCTCTTTCATTCAGGGAATTCATTCATGCCTCTCGCGACAAACGAGATATTTGATTCGAGGATCTGCTCTAAGCGTGTATTTTTCATGCAATGTTTGATACCGCACAGCGAATGAGAGAAAAAAAAAACTCTGCATTTCCCGGAAACTTAGATGCACACGGCAGGTAGCGTCAGAAAGCCGCGTGTGTTATTCCGGTCACAAAATGCGGTGCTAACATTTCTGCACTCAGTGCAATAGTTAACTTAATTCGATACGAACAAACTGAATAAACAAAGAGCACTGGTCGCTCACTTACCAAATCTGTAGAGACAGGACAATCACCAGCAACTAGAGCCGCGTCTTTATGAAGAGAAGACTACAAGCGAATCCAGATTTCAGCATTTGCAGATGAGAACAGCTCTCAAGTAAACAATGTTCCCCCTTAGACACGCAAGTTATTGTTGTCGAGCGTCGCGTACACTGTTAATCCACACGTGATCCAGATAAGCTCTCACAGAGAGAAAATGAAAACGAAACTTAACGGCAGCAAACTATAAAAGCAACACTCCACGCTTGTTTTGTCAACACAACGTGGCGTCTTTGTGGTGTAAACACGGTGACACTAATGAATATTAATGAAGTTGCACAATAGAGCGCGCTGATTGGTTTGAACCAAGCCTTACTCATGCATTAATGCATCACACTGTAAGACGTAATAAGACACACTCTGGCAAAGACGCCCAGTCTGCACGCTGGAATACACGCTATTATGTCATGACCGTGACGCAGCTTCAAAAATTCATTTCAAACCGGAAGTACAAATTTGCTTGAAATAACGCAAAAAGAACCAATTTACACTTTTTAGTGAAATATAGGTGTCCTAATAGTGTTTTTAGCAGTGTGGGACACATATACGACTGTCAACAGCTCAAAAATGTGTTTTGGTGTTTTGTGACCCTTTAAAGCACAATTTGCAGCGGTCTCCTGTTTTCCCAATGTAATCTGAGCTATCTACTGCTCGCACATTGCTATAAAGACACTTTGCATGCGTGAATCAGAAACATTTCCATTCAATAAATGTGCAAATAAAATATGATGCACAAACTTATTAATGATTCCTACCTGTCTTTCTCGTGATAAATAGTTGGCAAAATCTGATATGTAGTGGGGAAAAAAAAAAGAATGAGTGCATCAGATGCTGGATTCGAACCGAGTTCATGCTCGAACATGTCAAAATGTGTTAGCTCGTGTCTTACAAGCTGCGCCACTGAGACTGTTATGGGTACTGCAACATTTTACACCTATAAACCACACTATTTCTTCTTTAATTCACTCAGTGCGATGTTCAGACCCAACTGTGTTAACCGCATCAGCTAAACTCTCCCACTCTATTTTTTTCTTTTGTTGTTAATTCCGGAGAACAAACTTGCAAATAACACCGCTTTTCTCCGGTCTACCTCCGAAAGCAGCACCTCCCGTTCACATTCTGTTCAAAGTTTCTCTTTTTGCTTGATTTTGCCATTACTTTTTCGTTGGGTTTTACTATTAGCATAGTCATTAACATATTCATACGGGGGAGGAGGCAGGGAGGGGTTTTGTGCTCGTGCATGTTGCGCTCAGTTTCACGTTCATTCGGATGTACAAAAGAATATGCGTGAGATTCGGCGTACGCAGTGTTTCATACATCTGAATTATTTTCTGCATACGCACATTTACAGCTTTGTGCGTACGCAATGTTTTAGTATGATTTCCAAGCAAGTCTTCGTACATGAGGCCCCAGGAGTAAAAGCATCATTTAAAAAAAAAAAAAAATGCCTCATGCTCGTTTTTTTATTTGACGCACCGCGTCAAAACCTTCTCCAACAATCAGATCGGTACTTTTGTTCACATGCACAGAGCTGCTAAAGTTACTGTAAAAAGCACTTGGAGGCGCTTAAACACAAAACTGTCAATGCGAGTGCACATTGAAGAAATTGCCCAGAGGCGAAATGAACGTGGAGCTGCTTAATGTTCTGGTGAACAATAATCATTTCTTTATCCCTAGAGCTGGAGCTGCTACTTGAACCATCCATAACAACAAGCGTATCAACTTTCTGTCTTCTTCTATGTTACAAGTGGGTGTCAGAAGCTTTAAGCTGTGTAGCCCCATCTAACGTCAAGGGGTGATTTTGCATACTCTTCTGCTCGACGCCAGTGAAACGTTGCTTGGGTTTGAATGCAGAAAAACGTATTGAAAAATGCTGATGATAAACGCAAACGAAAAGCGTCCCGGTTGTGTACGAGCCTTAACATTGAAGTAACTTATTTTACATGACAATAATACATTCTTTTTATTAATAGAATAGCTATGTAATTTAGAGAGAAATATAGACTGGCCTATACATTTTCTGCTGTTATAATATAAGATTCCTGACTGAGTTTTTTTTTTCCTTGCAGAAATCAGACATGCAGGCTGTTTATTACAATGTCCCTAAAAGACGATGATCATATCTAGCCTATAGGCTTACTGGAACCAGAGCTAGAGCTCATCTTTCACTCCTTTTGGTTTCATTCACACATATTTTCTGCACAGATAAATTCTTTGTTTTGTCTTTGCATATTTGGTGTAATATTATTATTATAAATTTATTGTAATAATTTTGTTTGTATTTAAAAAAAGTTTAACCAATAGCACTCTGAAATGTAACCACAAAAAACATCCTAGTTTAATGTATGTATAATGCACATTAGCTATTAAATTCTGATCACATCCTTCACTTTGTGTCTTTCTGTTATTAACTGTTATGGTTTAATTGTTTTTTCAAACAACTAATTGAATATCGAGAATTGCAATGTTGTTTACAGCATCATAAGACATTGTCAAACGTAACCATACCATCGTCGCCCTCTAGTATCCTAGGGCGGAAGGGGGGGTTGTTTATATTGTTGGCGCCAAATACCCATTAGTGAAAAATTTACTATTTTATTGAACTTTGCTAGGTAATGTAAAATGTAAATGGTATGTTAAAAAATACTCTAGGCCAGGGGTGGCCAACCTTGTTCCTGGAGAGCCACCTTCCTGCAGATTTCAGTTGCAACCCATATCAAACACACCTGAACTAATTAATTAGGACCTGAACACCACGTGATAATTACTTAGGGAGTATCATGACACACAGAGTTTCCTTCTGAATTTTAAAATGAACACAATGTTAATGTTTTTATTGATTTATTCAACTTAAATGTCACATTTAATACTATTGGACCAATGAGATTGGTATGTGAGTGCAAGTAATGATTGGTGGTTTTCAAGAACACACATTTGTATAATGACATGATCTATAGAATTTCAATGTTAAGGTCGTTAATGAGGACGAGCCTCGTGAAAAAAAGAAATAAAAATTTTGCTAATGATACTGAACTATACCTTTCATTCGGACCTGCTCTATTTAATCTTTTTTAATTTTATAAAATGCTTTATGATTCTATTTTTAGATAGCAAGCAGCTATTAATCTACCATTATTATACTACTAAATTACATCTAAAGTGCTTTGAGCGTTAAGAAAGCATTAAATACAATGCAACAAATTATTCTACTATTATTATTAGTATTATTATTATTATTATGAAGTTTGTTGGACTGAACAGGATTCATGTAAACACCTTATTTCTATATTTCTAAGCTATTGCTATCAGATTGAAACTGGTGACTTTAACTGGTCATTAGGAATTAAAGCAAACATTCACTTAATACTTAAACAGACAGAAACACAAGTCACAGTTTGCAATATTAATCTTTACATTGGCTGTTAGCTTTGATTATTTGACTCTTTCTGGGGTATTTATCAAAAAATAGCTCTGTTAGAAGAGATGAACAGGAAATCATCTTTTAGTGTCTGTTTGTCCAGAATTCACCTGACCAGAGGTTATTGTGCGTCTAAAGAAGATCAAACCACAGCAGGTTTCAGTTTGACTCGCGTTGAGTTGCTAATTATAACACCTCTGACAAAGTGAGATAGCTGACAGTTTCAACTCTGTTTTTTTTTTCCATTAATCCTCTCTGCATGATTACAAACCCTTTTTTAAATCTATTATTAAAAGATTCATTACATGATGACATAAGATTGTCACTGCATTACTGATTTTGCATACAGCATGTGTTCAGAGTGTGTGGTTGTAAACTATACAAGGCTCTGTCTGTACACATTTGCGCTTTAAAATATATTTTGGTCTTTAAAAAGCACAGAATAGCACCTAAAAGCTGCAAAAGTTAATCCGTACCACCCCGATCACAGCTTTTGTACCTTTATTTCTGAGAGTGTGTTGTGGGAGGACTCACAGACCAGATGAAGAAGCTGGGCTTCAGCGGATAATCACACTTTACAAACACGCTTGCAAAAGTCAACACTCCAAAAGTCAAACACGCTTAAAGGAAATGGTTCACATTTTTGCTTTGTTCTTGTTGTGCTGGTGGCTTCCAATTGGTAAGTTATGAATGATTTATCAAATGACTTTTTCAGTTTCAGATTATTATCTGCTAACATTATATACAGTTTATGCATTTTCTTTTAAATCCACAATGATTAAATTAATTATTGATCAGGGTGCCAGTTTTAAAATAATTTACAGTATACACTAATCTGAAACTATTGACCATTTTCACAAGAGTGTCATGACGTGTTTAACAGTCATCATATTCTTAACTCATTAAAAGTTTTTAATACTTCAATTTATTTAAAAAATGTATAAACATTTGACGTCACGATCGCCTCACAGCAAGAAGGTTACTGGTTCGAACCTCGGGTTGCATTTCTGTGTGGAGTGCAAAGACATGCACTATAGGTGAATTGGGTAAGCTAAATTATCTGTAGTGTGTGCGAATGGGTGTTTATGGATGTTTTCCAGTGATGGGTTGCAGCTGGAAGGGCATACGCTGCACGCGTAAAACGTATGCTGGATAAATTGGCGGTTCATTCTACTGTGGTGATCCCGGATTAATATAGGGACTAAGCTGAAGAAAAATTAATGAGTATTAAATGAGTATTTATGGATGTATTATATCATCTTTGAGTCAAATTACCAAACACGAATTGCAACTTGTTCGAGGTGTTTGTAATGCAGCGTCTATAAGGCAGGACAGTAAATTTGATGTTATTCTGTCCTCTGGCTGCAGTTATCAGTCTCACAGTTTTTTCCCTTTTTTTTCTGATAGTCTTGATTAAAACCGTTGTGGGTTTTTTTTATTGTATTATTTCAGCAAATAGGACTATAAAAAAAAAATATAAAAAAAAGATTTGAGATTTTTTGTGCTCTACCATTCTCCCACACAAGTTTACCCAACTATGACTATGTATGCTACTGAGAAACATGGAAATGCTAAAAGGGTCTATTGCAGTAAATTTTCTGATATATGCTTTTATCTTGAGTGAATTAAAGACGACAAAAGAAGAAATTAAATTAGCAAAAGAGCAAAAATATGTTGGTTCTGCATAGTCTGTTGATGTGACTTTAAGGAAAGGAATGAAGTTGGCTGCAAATATCATCTATTCATTCACTTTCCCTTGGCTTAGTCTCTTTTTTATAAAGTGTCGCCACAGTGGAACGAACCACAACATACGCCAGAATATGTTTTATACAGTAGATGCCTTTCCAGCCACAACGCAGTACTGGAAGACACCCATACACTCTGTCAAACTCAAACACACAATCTTATACAGAAAATGCTAATTTTGTTTACGCAATTCATCTATACACATGTCTGTGGACTGTTGGGAAAACCGAAGCATCTGGAGGAAACCCACGCAGAGGTCTGCACGGGACTGATTTTTTAAAAATCCTGCTCTTGCTAGGTTTTATTCCGCACCAGACCGCTCACATTGTATATTCAGTCTTTGTTCACCTGTTGCTCACTTAAAATATTTTCTACCAAACTGTTCCTGCTAAATTTAGATCTGGTTTCCAAAATCTCACATTTAAATTGGATACTACCAAAATCGAGAGATAACAGATAAAGTGTAGGCTGTGCAAGGATTGTAGGCTAAATGTCAGTTTTATTTGCCCCTTTGTGATAAGTGCTACCTTAAACCTGAGCTTCCAGTCTTGTGATTGCTAAAGGGTAAAACTTTGAGATATTATCACATCGCGCAAAGGGTAATTGTTTTTTTCCATTTGTGTCTATGACACGTGAAACAGACTCCCATACAACAGACTTGCCTGATGTGGGTTTCCTAACAGTAAACTGACCGTTTTCTAATGCAAGCTGAACGTTCTTTAAGGACAGTGCATCTTCAGTTTGCTCTGCCATGGTAAAGCCCACTCTGAGGACTGTTATGCAGAAGATGTGTGAAAAAAAAAACATGAGCAGAAAGCCGTGATCATGCGTTCAGCATGTGTAACAGTCGTGAGCACTGGCTGCACTAGTGCTCAATTATAGTTGCATAAAATGGTACCGCGGAGCTTCCGAGATGCAAGTGTGTGCGTGTTCATATAGAACTATGAAGTAGGAGGTGTAGATTTAGCACTTTCGTTACCAAAAATAAGCATGTTTAAAAAACTAAATAAATAAATAAAAATTATCAGCGACAGGAGAGGACATCCTCACTACGCTGCTGCATAGGCCTACCTCACTGCACTGATCTGCTTTCCTTCTATCCCTGATGATGCTGGAGTTTGTACTCGGTGGTTACTCAAATTCCGTTGGGATCATTTCAGTCCTACAAAAACTACTATTGAGTAGTGCACATCCTAAAGATAATTTTACTTTTCTGGTGGACTGAAAAAAGGGAGTTATTCCTTGTGTTTTTGCATGAAACAACTATACCCTAACCACACCGAGAGCTTGGGATCATCAACCTAGATGCTCCATCTTAGAGACCTCTCTGTCTGACTACGAGATGAGAACCACAAACGGCACCAGATCATGTTTATATATCATGACTACATACATGTATGTGTAAATATATATTTTATAAACGCTAGATGCATTATAATTTATTAATAGGATGAACAATGCAGCATTGTGTTTAATAATGGAGTATCTTTATTTAAACATATTAGTGGTTACCAGGCAAAAGAGAGACTCAACTGATATTGAGAGAGTTTGCCTAATTGTGTGCGTTATGTTGATTAATATCTAAGAAATGCTAATGCTGTAGTAAATTATTATATTTTAAGGAAGTTTTATTGTATTATTACTACTATTCATTCATTCATTCATTCATTCATTTTCTTGTCGGCTTAGTCCCTTTATTATTCCGGGGTCGCCACAGCGGAATGAACCGCCAACTTATCCAGCAAGTTTTTACGCAGCTGATGCTCTTCCAGCTGCAACCCATCTCTGGGAAACATCCACAAACACACATTCACACACACACTCATACACTACGGACAATTTAGCCTACCCAATTCACCTGTATTGCACGTCTTTGGACTGTGGGGGAAACCGGAGCACCTGGAAGAAACCCACGTGAAGGCAGGGAGAACATGCAAACTCCACACAGAAACGCCAACTGAGCCGAGGTTCGAACCAGCGACCCAGAGACCTTCTTTCTGTGGAGGCGACAGCACTACCTACTGCGCCACTGCCTCGCCTATTGCTACTTTATTACTAATATTTAAATTTACAATCTGTGATATTATACATCTCATATGCATGTATGCATGTTGTAAAGTGTGAGTGTGTTGAAAGCTTGTACTCTGTTGTCTGTTGAGAGACGCAAAACAGACTCGGCTGATATTAAGAGAGATTGCCTAATTGTGTGTTATGCAGAAGCAAAATGAAATCACCTTCACATGACCATGTTTGAGTCAAGCTTCTTTTTTAATAATAAAATAATGATTTTAACAACGCAGAGAAAAACCTTCATCTCTTCCGTCATAGTTCTATGCGACTGGATATGAACACACACACACTTGCAAATCGGAAGCTCACCGGTGCCATCTTGTACAAGTAGCCTATTAGAATGAGGAAATCACAGATACGCTGTTCTGAAATAACGTCAGGACTCTACAGCCTGATCCCATAAAAATTACACCAGAGTTACCGACTGTTACGTGTTTATGATGTTAAAGTGGGATGCTGTAACATTTAAGTGAGACAGGTGTAATGTGTGCGACAGATCAAGAATGAGGCAAGGATCAGTTACTCTTATTTAAGCTTTTACTCAATATTTAAAAATTGTAACACTAATAAATGGGGGGGGGGGGGGGGGGGGGATAAACATTTATGATTATTATCTTTAAACAAAAACAACAAGTGTAAGCCAAATCAAAGAAATTAGCAAAACAAAACAATACTTAAATCTAATGTCTAAACTAGGCGTCAAAAAGAAACACAAATAAAAACCGAGATCTTCAGTGTATACGACACCCGAACTAAACTAATTAAACTACAAAACTCAAAAATACACGGGTGGCAAAACACTCAAACTAATCTAACAAAACATCAATCTAAACCAAAACGAAACAAACCGGATAAGTCTGTCAAAGCTTAGTTTAGAATCACACAACAACCATCATACTATGTTACATAAAGCCAACGAAGTTCAACAAGCAAACTCGAATTATCACAGTAACTTTATTTATTATACAACAGAAATTTATTCCCACACCGCAAGAAATCTGGTTGGGTCCTGTGGTACATGAATGCAGACCTCTAAACCTACATGAAGTGTGGAGAACATGCAGAAATTCCAACTGGCCCAGTCGGGACTCAAAACAATGAACTTCTTGCTATGTAGCGACAGTGCCAACCACTGAGCCATCATTGCAAATATCAGTGTATTGAATTTGTTGTACATGGCTTCCAAGTGCAAACTGATGAACAGAGGGGAACCAGGTAAATTTGCTAGTTAAATGAGCTATATTAAAAAGACTTGTAACATCAAAATACCTTTAAGGCAAGTAATTTCACCCTGCGGCAATCTTTTAAATGCCTCTAAGTCAGTATGCTCGGGCACTCTGCTTGAATGGGGAAACATCAAATTCTTCAAAACTGTTAGTCAAGCTTACGATTACGATGCAGATTTGGAATCACCAATACATCTAAACAAAAACATAGGTCTCATAGGTTTTATTTCTAAACGCCAGAATTAAACAAAATCAGAATATTTTCAGGTTGTCCGAGCTAATGTGCATGCACACTCAAAAAGAAGGAGATCATGACACCAACCTCATTTATGGCTGATGCACATTATTATCCTGTGGATATTGATCGTCTGATCGCGCTGCTCTTCTGACGTAATTCACAACTTGGTCTTGATAGTGAATCTCTGGCAGAAATGACAGCAACTCTGTAAGTTTGTGGGTGTTCGAGTAGTTGCTGTGAAGTGATGTGCATTTCACAGGCGGGCTGTACCTCGTATTCATTTCATACAGATTACAAAATCAAAAAACTTTACTTTTAAATGAAGCAAGTGCACTTATAAAACAGAGTTTAAGCTTTATGTGGATATATTTCTTATGTCTGTGAAGCAAGTATTCACTGAGATTCCAGTGTGTTTGTTGATCAATAAACTGTTGTAATGTAAAAGCACCAGTCTGGTCCGAGTTTCTCCCCCCAAAAATCGTCAGTCTACAGCGATCGCTGATTGGCTTCTGTACTAGAAGGCGGGGCTTCATTTGCCATATTGACCGTTACACATTTCCTTATTCAAAACTATGCGAGTGACATGTCTCGTGTATTCTATAGTCTTTGGTAACATTACCAGATTATTCTTTTAAGCTTGTTACATTACAACGCCTTTAATATAATATATTTGCGTACATTCATCTGTTAATTAGGAGTACTCTAGATACTTAATCTGAGTCTAAAGTGGTTTCTGTCCTTCAGGTGTGTTTGCTAAGAAACTAAAAGTGTCTGTGTCAGTGACTGAAGGAGATTCTGTTACTCTAAACTCTGGTGTTACTATAATACATTGGGAGAACATGCTGTGGAGTTTTGGAGCCGAAAACACTCTTATAGCTAAAATCAACATTAAGGAGCAAATCTTCTCCACATTTGATGGCACTGACAGATTCAGAGACAGACTTAAGATGGACAGACAGACTGGATCTCTGACCATCACAAACATCACATCTGAAAATGCGGGAATTTATAATCTTGATATAAGCGGGAAAAAATGGACATCAAAAATATTCAATGTTTCTGTTCATGGCGAGTAAAGTTCTTTAATCCTTCACAAATTCTTCAACAATTTACACTCAAACTCTGTACTGAAAATCTCTATTCTCATGTTTTCCAGCACGTCTGCTTGTTCCTGTCCTCATCTTCAACTCTTCTCTGTGTTCATCATCCCAGTATAATTGTTCAGTGTTGTGTTCAGTGGTGAATGTGAGCGCTGTGAGTCTCTCCTGGTACAAAGGAAGCAGTGTATTGTCCAGCATCATTGTGTCTGATCTCAGCATCAGTCTCTCTCTACCTCTGGAGGTGGAATATCAGGATAACAACACCTACAGCTGTGTGATCAACAACACCATCAGCAACCAGACCACACATCTGGACATCAACACACTCTGTCAGCCGTGTCCAGGTATGTTGATTTTAACATTCAACCCCATGATTGTTAAACTATAAACAATCAGTAAAATGTTGTTGCTGTTTGTTTAACTGGGTACAATGAGTAGGTATTACTCTTCAACAGTTCATCCACTGAACGGGTGAGCAGCTATTCTGCTTTTTATGGGAAAGTATTTTACATTCTTTTTGTCTTCGCTTTAATCGGACCCTAAAAATGTGCATTATGATGCCAAATATGGGCAAACCCAATTGTTGATTTCAATTTTAATTTAAAATAATGTAACCCAGCCGTTGTCCATATTTGACTCAAAGTTGAGTTCACAGTAAACACAATACACCACAATAAAAAAGTCATAATAATTGCAAAAGGTTGTTATTTATATATGCAGCTCTCATGTTTTATTTGTTTCAACTCAAAATTTGGGTTTAAAAAAAGATTTAAATTTAATTAAAAAAATTAATCCAACATTGGGTTTGTCAATTTATGACCCAGGTGGCGCAGTAAGTAGTGCTGTCGCCTCACAGCAGGAAGGTCGCTGGTTCAAGCTTCGCTGGGTCGGTTGGCATTTTTGTGTGGAGTTTACATGTTCTCCCAGTGCTGGTGTGGGTTTCCCCCACAGTCCAAACATATGCGTTATAGGTGAATTGAATAAACTAAATTGACTGCAGTGTATGTGTGTGAATGTGTGTGTATGAGTGTTTCCCAATGATGGGTTACAGCTGGAAGGGCATCCGCTGCGTAAAACATAAGCTGGACCAGTTTGTGGTTCATTCTGCGGTGGCGACATTATTAAAAGGACTAAGCCACAAAGAAAATGAATGAATGAATTTATGATCCAACATTGGGTTAATACAACCCAGCATTTTAGTGACAAAATATTCAACTACAGTTTTGATTACAGATGATGAATGAGTGGAAGGAGGAAAGGAGCCAGTGTGGAATAAAACGTCCAGCTCAAAAGTTCAAAGTGAACTAATTTTAGTAAAATGGATGTAATGTTTGTCTAGACTAAAAACCAATCTGGATTCTTATAACCAAATTTTAGGTCAAATGTAGAAAAAAAAACAAAAAATTGGGTTTAAAAAAATATTTAAAAATATTAACCAAGCGTTGTTGGAAAAAATAACATAATTTGAGATTGTACTTAAGCAAATGAAATGTAATTTCCCAGTCTGTTACTCTGTTGATTATAATCTGTAACTCCAATTAAGACTGTTCAGGTTTGATGGATGAACAGTTTATTGTCAGTCTTAAAAATCTGTATAATCTTTTTGTCTAAAAGTGTCAATAATACGCTGCCTTCCTAAAACCTGTAAAAATAATAAATAAAAATAAAGGAGCTAATCTTATTTTCAATCCTCAAATCTAATTTAAATGAGGAAACAACATCTTTATTGCAAACTCCATTTTTGATTAAAGTAGAGGTTTATATTTTTTAATATTACCTATATAAGTGTAAAAAGCTTAGCAAGACACTATCCATAAATGTTAAAGCAGCAGATTCTTATTGAGAGTGTGTGTGTGTGTGTGTGTGTGTGTGTCTGTGTGTGTACCTAGTTTTTGTGGTGTAAAAATGGTTTAGCTGGCATGGCAAACGTTGTATATAAAATATGAAGAAAATATGAAAAAGAAAATGTTTTTTTATGTTTGGAGAAAAAAAAAACTTAAAAAAAAAAAACTAAAAAAAAAAAACTAAAAAAAAAAAAAAACTATTTTCATTTAGTTTTGGCCTGCTGTTAAAATTGTGCACGGGTCATTTTTGATCTGCAAGTCAACAGGAGAGAAAAGCTTAATTCAATTTTAAAGAAGATCTTGCAATGTGAAAATCTTTCAAAAATGCTGGATGCCATTTCAACCCAATTGAGCAAATTATTGACACTTAAATGTTGGGTTAAATTGAGCATATAGTGTCAATAATAATAATAATAATAATAATAATAATAATAATAATAATAACCCAATGATGGATTGAGCACTTTTCTTTTTACCAAAATTGGGCTCACACGCTCTCTCTTAGACACACACACAATACTTTATATAACACTTCACATAAAAGCCAGAAACTATGGACGGATGATCAACAGTAAGAAAAAAAATAAAAATAAAAAATTATTAAAAATATATATAAAACTGTTCAAAAGAAAGCACAACGCCAAATGTACCTCACTTTTCACTACAGTATGTTACTGAATTATTTAAAGCATAATCCTATCACTTGATTTTTTCGTCTCAGTTCTTGTGATTGTAAATTTTCACACCAATTGCAACATAGCTTGACCCACAATAGTCGCATGCAGAAAAAGGTGAATGGGATACAGTGCAGCAGTTTGACTGTGTTGTCGATCAGACAGATTCACTTTCATCATTGACTTATTTTCATCTATTACAGATGAGGATCTGCATCTGTTCAACATTGTGTGGATTTGTGCTGCTGTTGGGTCTCTGTTGATTTTAGTGTCTGCCGTGATGTGCTGCATCTCCAAGAAATGTAGAAAAACAGGTTAGGTCTAAAATGTTTAAAGAAAATATTCACAAATATTATTGACATCACTGTTTTAACACATCTGTTTAATGCAGTTCATAACTGTGAGGAAGACCAATCTGATTCAACATTGTGTAAAGAAAAATCACGAAAAAAGGTAAGAAACTTCAATGACATCTAGCAATACGTTGGTGCAGTGTAAGTTAGTGCAGTTAAAGTTTGCTGATTGAAGTTTTGTGCTTGATGTGCATCAGAGAGTCAGTGAACAGCACTTGGCCAACTGTCATCATTTTTACCACTAAATACAGAACAGATCAAAAGAACAGTTTAAGCATGCTTTTACGTACATATGTGCCTATACTAAACCAGAGTATGCCATTTTGCAAATTCTTTGCATTTTAAAAAAGGTATGTTTCATGTTGCGGATTATATAAATGTTTCAGAATTCTTTTTGTAACAAAAAAAAAAATCATTAAAAAGCTACTTAAATAATTACAGTAAAAATACATGTCTATAAAAAATGCATTGAACCTGTTTTTCATTTTTAATCAGTCCATTTCCTGCTGTATAACGGGTGTAGTGATGGTTTTTCTCATGGGCAGATTTAACCATTAAGCAAGCAGTCGCTTAGGCCCCTAGAACTCTTGCAGGACCACAATAAATATATAGATGTTTAAATAATATCTATAATCTATATATAATGTTGCTATCTGTCCTATTTTATACAGTCGGAGTCAAGCAATTACAATTTTAACAATTAAATATTATTAATATATGGTAAAATCTAATTTTAATAAATGTAATTTTACGTAATAATTTAATATATCCACGACCCCAATCTACAAGCAGTTCAGCAGTCAAATTTATAAAAACCACATATTTATTATTTATTTTTATTATTTTTAGTTTTAAACTCTTAAAAAAAATAAATACATAAAACAATTTAAATATAGTGATAACATGTAGAAAAGGAAATTGAGTGATTATATATATATATATATATATATATATATATATATATATATATATATATATATATATATATATATATATATACACACACACAAAATGGATAATATAAAAATAAAATAACTCATAAAAATAAACAAATAAAAATGAATAAATAAATAAATAAAATAAATGAATAAAAATAAATATAAATTAAAAAAAGAAAAATAAATAAATATATAAAAAAAGAAAACAGCAACGGTTTCAGAACAGCTGATCTGAGTTGGGTCAATCAACTTTGAGTAGACCAACTCAGAGTTAAGCGCGTGCACCATAACTAAAAAGGCATTATCAATGGAGCGCAGATTTTACGAGTGACTTTTGCAATAACTTGCATAAGAGATCACCATTTTTTCTCCAGCTGAATTTGCCAGTATGAACAGTTAAAAGCAACACATGTCTCTATCACACTGCAGCATGACGATATCAATCTGAACCTCTATAATGGCAGTCTATGGGACCGTTGCTAGGTTGCCGTATCTGGTTGTTAGGGGTGTGGCTAGAAAGTTAAAAGCTCATCAGTTATTGGCAGTTAGGTAGTCTGAGCGAAATGAGCCCAGTTAGAAGTCTGTTGGACAGTCTGATGCAGAGTTATGAGGTCACAAAGTTTGGTCCAATGTTAAGTCAATAGGATTTTTCCGACGGTCCCGGGACGTTTTTCGGAAAACTGAAAGTCGGATCAGTCGGAAAAGATATAGCAACACGAGTCAAACCAGTTTGGAGGTCTGGTGTGAGTTTGGTGGTCATAGCTTGAAAGCTCTAGGAGGAGATAGAGTTTAATTTTTAGTCTCAGAAGAAAAATAGGATAACCATAGTCTGGCTTGCTACACAAGCCAGCCTAATTAATTTAGGCTACTTGTCCCTACTGAAGGTCAGTGAATTTAAGCTTTATTTATTAAAAAAGGACAAGCCATTCTCGTCCGCGACTTTGTTCTTTGTGTGACTGAAAATGTAGGCAATAGCTATGTCTCCATTGAATATTATTAATTAAATTTATGTGCAAAACTGGATTATCGCATAAAAGATATGTGCCAATTAAGCAGCATTTCCATCCAACGAGTCAAAGAGAACAAAATCGTCACTTCTTGATTAAACGGGCACCAAATTTTAACAGTAAAAGCTGAATTTACGGTAGAAGAAGCTGCGGCAGTGTCAATCTTTTCTATGTTTAATAAATGTACTTGCGCCTCAGAAGACAATGCTGACACACAATGAACATGTGGGGGCCTTTGAAGCCATGAGACGCGGAGAACAGAAGCTCTTAACATGCTCCAGACGCTCTGGAGGTCATTAATAATATGATACCATTAATACTGAAATGGTTAAGGATTTTTAGAATAAAAGAGCAAAACAACATTTAAGATGTGTTACAGTGTGCTCAGCCTGCTGGTTTGTCCGTTCACACACATTTTCATTATCAAAAAACAAATCTTTTTTAAAATGTACATGATGAAATTTGTTCAGTAAAAGTGTTTTCATTGTAGTTTATGCGCATCTTTTCTATTGAATAAAAGTTTATCCTACTCAGTTATGTGCGGGTTTTTTATGCATATTTTAAAAAAGTTGTGTATCATGACGTTTCCATCAATCGTTTTTATGCACATCTCCAAAATGAGCATTAAAATAGGTGGGTGGAAACGTAAGGCTAAGGTGAGAAATACCGCTTTATCTTTAAAAAAGGGGAGGAGACCAACAAGAACTCAGAGTTTAGAGAATAAAACCTGCCCCTGACCAGGTTAGATTCACAGAGTAAGTTACCACAGTAACTGACTCTGAGTTAAAGTTACCTCTCGTTCAGAAACAGGCTTAATTTACTCTGCTTTGTCGAGTTTAACAAACCTGCCATTTTGAAAAGGAAAGCCCAGAGTTTCTCTCATTTCAGGGTTAAAATACTTAACCTCCTTTCTGAAACAGGCCCCTGATCAACTTTGGGAGTAAAACATGTTTGGTTCTACATGTGTTTGGGATTAGCAGCCTATACTGAATAAATTATTTTATAGTATAATAATACATTATCATTATTATTAGAAAAGCAATGTAATTTAGAGAGAAATATAGACTGGCCTATACATTTTCTGTTGTTATAACATAAGATTCCTGACTGAGTTTTTTTTTTTTCCTTGCAGAAATCAGACATGCAGGCTGTTTATTACAATGTCCCTAAAAGACGGTGATAGTATCTAGCCTATAGGCTTACTGGAACCAGTGTAAGAGCTCAGCTTTCATCTTTCATCAATCCTTTTTGTTTCATTTCAACGCTTACTTTCTGCACAGATAACTACTTTGTTTTGTCCTTGCATATTTGGTGTAATATTATTATTATAAATTTATTGTAATAATTTTGTTTGTATTTATAAGTTTAACCAACAGCACTTAGAAATGTAACCACAAAAAAAATCTATAAAATCTATTCTATCTAGTTTACTGTGTGTATAAATGAACATTAGCTATTAAATACTGATCACATCCTTCACTTTATTTCTTTCTGTTATTAACTGTTATGGTTCTTATTCTTTTTTCAAACAACTAAATGAATATGGAGAATTGCAATGTTGTTTACATCATAAGACATTATCAAACGTAACCAAAACATCATCGCCCTCTAGTGTCCTAAAGGGTGGCGGGGGGGGGGGGTCATTTACATGATAAAGTATGCTATAAATTAACAGGTTGTTTATAGTGTTGGCGCCAAATACCCAGTAGTGTAAAAGAGACTATTTTATTGCACTTTGCTAGGTAAATGTAAAATGTAAGAGGTACGTTAAAAAAACATGGTAGGGATTTCCATGACACAGAGTTTCATTCTGAATTTTAAAATGAACACAATGTTAATGTTTTTATTGATTTATTTAACTTAAATGTCACATTTAATACTATTGGACCAATGAGATTGGTATGTGAGTGCAAGTAATGATTGATGGTTTTCAAGAACACACATTTGTATAATGACATGATCTATAGAATTTCAATGTTAAGGTCGTTAATGAGGACGAGCCTCGTGTCCTTAGGGCTCAATTTTCCTTTAAACCTCTTTATAAAAAAATAATAATAATAATATTCACTGACGATACTGAACTATACCTTTCATTCGTACCTGCTTTATTTAATCTTTTTGAATTTTATAAAATGATTTATGATTCTATTTTTCGAATCATCTATTAATGTACCTTTATTATACTACTACATTACATCTAAAGTGCTTTGAGCGTTAAGAAAGCATTAAATACAATGCAACAAATTATCCTACTATTATTATTAATATTATTATTATTATTATTATTATTATTATTATGAAGTTTGTTGGACTGAACAGGATTCATGTAAACACCTTATTTCTATATTTCTAAGCTATTGCTATCAGATTGAAACTGGTGACTTTAACTGGTCATTAGGAATTAAAGCAAACATTCACTTAATACTTAAACAGACAGAAACACAAGTCACAGTTTGCAATATTAATCTTTACATTTGTTGTTAGCTTTGATTATTTGACTCTTTCTGGAGTATTTATCAAAAAATAGCTCTGTTAGAAGAGATGAACAGGAAATCATCTTTTAGTGTCTGTTTGTCCAGAATTCACCTGACCAGAGGTTATTGTGCGTCTAAAGAAAATCAAACCACAGCAGGTTTCAGTTTGACTCGCGTTGAGTTGCTAATTATCACACCTCTGACAAAGTGAGATAGCTGACAGTTTCAACTCTGTTTTTTTTTCCATTAATCCCCTCTGCATGATTACAAAACCCTTTTTTAAATCTATAATTAAAAGATTCATTACATGATGACATAAGATTGTCACTGCATTACTGATTTTGCATACAGCATGTGTTCAGAGTGTGTGGTTGTAAACTATACAAGGCTCTGTCTGTACACATTTGCGCTTTAAAATATATTTTGGTCTTTAAAAAGCACAGAATAGCACCTAAAAGCTGCAAAAGTTAATCAGTACCACCCCGATGACAGCTTTTGTACCTTTATTTCTGAGAGTGTGTTGTGGGAGGACTCACAGACCAGATGAAGAAGCTGGGCTTCAGCGAATAATCACACTTTTTTTAAACACGCTTGCAAAAGTCAACACTCCAAAAGTCAAACACGCTTAAAGGAAATGGTTCACATTTTTGCTTCGTTCTTGTTGTGCTGGTGGCTTCCAATTGGTAAGTTATGAATGATTTATCAAATGACTTTTTCAATTTCAGATTATTATCTGCTAACATTATATACAGTTTATGCATTTTCTTTTAAATCCACAATGATTAAATTAATTATTGATCAGGGTGCCAGTTTTAAAATAATTTACAGTATACACTAATCTGAAACTATTGACCATTTTCACAACAGTGTTATGACGTGTTTAACAGTCATCATATTCTTAACTCATTAAAAGTTTTTAATACTTCAATTTATTTTAAAAATGTATAAACATTTGGCGTCACTATCGCCTCACAGCAAGAAGGTTACTGGTTCGAACCTCAGGTGGGTCAGTTGGCATTTCTGTGTGGAGTGCAAAGACATGCACTATAGGTAAATTGGGTAAGCTAAATTATCTGTAGTGTGTGCGAATGGGTGTTTATGGATGTTTTCCAGTGATGGGTCGCAGCTGGAAGGGCATATGCTGCACGCGTAAAACAAATGCTGGATAAATTGGCGGTTCATTCTGCTGTGGTGATCCCGGATTAATATAGGGACTAAGCTGAAGAAAAATTAATGAGTATTAAATGAGTATTTATGGATGTATTATATCATCTTTGAGTCAAATTACCAAACACGAATTGCAACTTGTTCGAGGTGTTTGTAATGCAGCGTCTATAAGGCAGGACAGTAAATTTGATGTTATTCTGTCCTCTGGCTGCAGTTATCAGTCTCACAGTTTTTTCCCTTTTTTTCTGACAGTCTTGATTAAAACCGTTGTGGGTTTTTTTTATTTGTATTATTTCAGCAAATAGGACTATAAAAAAATAATAAAAAAAAGATTTGAGATTTTTTGTGCTCTACCATTCTCCCACACAAGTTTACCCAACTATGACTATGTATGCTACTGAGAAACATGGAAATGCTAAAAGGGTCTATTGCAGTAAATTTTCTGATATATGCTTTTATCTTGAGTGAATTAAAGGCGACAAAAGAAGAAATTAAATTAGCAAAAGAGCAAAAATATGTTGGTTCTGCATAGTCTGTTGATGTGACTTTAAGGAAAGGAATGAAGTTGGCTGCAAATATCATCTATTCATTCACTTTCCCTTGGCTTAGTCTCTTATTTAAAAAGTGTCGCCACAGTGGAACGAACCACAACATACGCCAGAATATATTTTATACAGTAGATGCCTTTCCAGCCACAACGCAGTACTGGAAGACACCCATACACTCTGTCAAACTCAAACACACAATCTTATACAGAAAATGCTATGTTTACGCAATTCATCTATACACATGTCTGTGGACTGTTGGGAAAACCGAAGCACCTGGAGGAAACCCACGCAGAGGTCTGCACGGGACTGATTTTTTAAAAATCCTGCTCTTGCTAGTTTTTATTCCGCACCAGACCGCTCACATTGTATATTAAGTCTTTGTTCACCCGTTGCCCACTTAGAATATTTTCTACCAAACTGTTCCTGCTAAATTTAGATCTGGTTTCCAAAATCTCACATTTAATTTGGGTACTACCAAAATAGAGAGACAACAGATAAAGTGTAGGCTGTGCAAGGATTGTAGGCTAAATGTCAGTTTTATTTGCCCCTTTGTAATAAGTGCTACCTTAAACCTGAGCTTCCAGTCTTGTGATTGCTAAAGGGTAAAACTTTGAGATATTATCACATCGCGCAAAGGGTAATTGTTTTTTTCCATTTGTGTCTATGACACGTGAAACAGACTCCCATACAACAGACTTGCCTGATGTGGGTTTCCTAACAGTAAACTGACCGTTTTCTAATGCAAGCTGAACGTTCTTTAAGGACAGTGCATCTTCAGTTTGCTCTGCCATGGTAAAGCCCACTCTGAGGACTGTTATGCAGAAGATGTGTGAAAAAAAAAAAAAAAACATGAGCAGAAAGCCCTGATCATGCGTTCAGCATGTGTAACAGTCGTGAGCACTGGCTGCACTAGTGCTCAATTATAGTTGCATAAAATGGTACCGCAGAGCTTCCGAGATGCAAGTGTGTGCGTGTTCATATAGAACTATGAAGGAAGAGGTGTAGATTTAGCACTTTCGTTACCAAAAATAAGCATGTTTAAAAAACTAAATAAATAAATAAAAATTATCAGCGACAGGAGAGGACATCCTCACTACGCTGCTGCATAGGCCTACCTCACTGCACTGATCTGCTTTCCTTCTATCCCTGATGATGCTGGAGTTTGTACTCGGTGGTTACTCAAATTCCGTTGGGATCATTTCAGTCCTACAAAAACTACTATTGAGTAGTGCACATCCTAAAGATAATTTTACTTTTCTGGTGGACTGAAAAAAGGGAGTTATTCCTTGTGTTTTTGCATGAAACAACTATACCCTAACCACACCGAGAGCTTGGGATCATCAACCTAGATGCTCCATCTTAGAGACCTCTCTGTCTGACTACGAGATGAGAACCACAAACGGCACCAGATCATGTTTATATATCATGACTACATACATGTATGTGTAAATATATATTTTATAAACGCTAGATGCATTGTAATTTATTAATAGGATGAACAATGCAGCATTGTGTTTAATAATGGAGTATCTGTATTCAAACATGTTAGTGGTTACCAGGCAAAAGAGAGACTCAACTGATATTGAGAGAGTTTGCCTAATTGTGTGCGTTATGTTGATTAATATCTAAGAAATGCTAATGCTGTAGTAAATTAATATATTTTAAGGAAGTTTTATTGTATTATTACTACTATTCATTCATTCATTCATTCATTCATTTTCTTGTCGGCTTAGTCCCTTTATTATTCCGGGGTCGCCACAGCGGAATGAACCGCCAACTTATCCAGCAAGTTTTTACGCAGCTGATGCTCTTCCAGCTGCAACCCATCTCTGGGAAACATCCACAAACACACATTCACACACACACTCATACACTACGGACAATTTAGCCTACCCAATTCACCTGTATCGCACGTCTTTGGACTGTGGGGGAAACCGGAGCACCTGGAAGAAACCCACGTGGAGACAGGGAGAACATGCAAACTCCACACAGAAACGCCAACTGAGCCGAGGTTCGAACCAGCGACCCAGAGACCTTCTTGCTGTGGAGGCGACAGCACTACCTACTGCGCCACTGCCTCGCCTATTGCTACTTTATTACTAATATTTAAATTTACAATCTGTGATATTATACATCTCATATGCATGTATGCATGTTGTAAAGTGTGAGTGTGTTGAAAGCTTGTACTGTTGTCTGTTGAGAGACGCAAAACAGACTCGGCTGATATTAAGAGAGATTGCCTAATTGTGTGTTATGCAGAAGCAAAATGAAATCACCTTCACATGACCATGTTTGAGTCAAGCTTCTTTTTTAATAATAAAATAATGATTTTAACAACGCAGAGAAAAACCTTCATCTCTTCCGTCATAGTTCTATGCGACTGGATATGAACACACACACACTTGCAAATCGGAAGCTCACCGGTGCCATCTTGTACAAGTAGCCTATTAGAATGAGGAAATCACAGATACGCTATTCTGAAATAACGTCAGGACTCTACAGCCTGATCCCATTAAAATTACACCAGAGTTACCGACTGTTACGTGTTTATGATGTTAAAGTGGGATGCTGTAACATTTAAGTGAGACAGGTGTAATGTGTGCGACAGATCAAGAATGAGGCAAGGATCAGTTACTCTTATTTAAGCTTTTACTCAATATTGGAAAATTAGTTTAGAATCACACAACAACCATCATACTATGTTACTTAAAGCCAACGAAGTTCAACAAGCAAACTCGAATTATCACAGTAACAGATCAATCACAAAATAGATGAAGCATTTGCACAAACAAATTGCATGGAGCACAAAGGGTACCGCCGAGGCAGGGCGCACACCACACACTGGTCTGACAGGGCTTTAAATCCTTGCGGCTCGTCCTGGGATTGGTGGAACCGGACAGCGTCATAATGATGAAGGACAGAATAATAAACCAATAAGAAACCTAAGGGTTGAGCAAACGAAGAGGAGGGTGAAAAAAAAAGACAGAAAGAAAACATAAATCATAACACCGACCACTACCGCATTTTTAGGGAAATTTATTCCCACACCGCAAGAAATCTGGTTGGGTCCTGTGGTACATGAATGCAGACCTCTAAACCTACATGAAGTGTGGAGAACATGCAGAAATTCCAACTGGCCCAGTCGGGACTCAAAACAATGAACTTCTTGCTATGTAGCGACAGTGCCAACCACTGAGCCATCATTGCAAATATCAGTGTATTGAATTTGTTGTACATGGCTTCCAAGTGCAAACTGATGAACAGAGGGGAACCAGGTAAATTTGCTAGTTAAATGAGCTATATTAAAAAGACTTGTAACATCAAAATACCTTTAAGGCAAGTAATTTCACCCTGCGGCAATCTTTTAAATGCCTCTAAGTCAGTATGCTCGGGCACTCTGCTTGAATGGGGAAACATCAAATTCTTCAAAACTGTTAGTCAAGCTTACGATTACGATGCAGATTTGGAATCACCAATACATCTAAACAAAAACATAGGTCTCATAGGTTTTATTTCTAAACGCCAGAATTAAACAAAATCAGAATATTTTCAGGTTGTCCGAGCTAATGTGCATGCACACTCAAAAAGAAGGAGATCATGACACCAACCTCATTTATGGCTGATGCACATTATTATCCTGTGGATATTGATCGTCTGATCGCGCTGCTCTTCTGACGTAATTCACAACTTGGTCTTGATAGTGAATCTCTGGCAGAAATGACAGCAACTCTGTAAGTTTGTGGGTGTTCGAGTAGTTGCTGTGAAGTGATGTGCATTTCACAGGCGGGCTGTACCTCGTATTCATTTCATACAGATTACAAAATCAAAAAACTTTACTTTTAAATGAAGCAAGTGCACTTATAAAACAGAGTTTAAGCTTTATGTGGATATATTTCTTATGTCTGTGAAGCAAGTATTCACTGAGATTCCAGTGTGTTTGTTGATCAATAAACTGTTGTAATGTAAAAGCACCAGTCTGGTCCGAGTTTCTCCCCCCAAAAATCGTCAGTCTACAGCGATCGCTGATTGGCTTCTGTACTAGAAGGCGGGGCTTCATTTGCCATATTGACCGTTACACATTTCCTTATTCAAAACTATGCGAGTGACATGTCTCGTGTATTCTATAGTCTTTGGTAACATTACCAGATTATTCTTTTCAGCTTGTTACATTACAACGCCTTATATTTGCGTACATTCATCTGTTAATTAGGAGTACTTTAGAATCTTAATCTGAGTCTAAAGTGGTTTCTGTCCTTTAGGTGTGTTTGCTAAGAAACTAAAAGTGTCTGTGTCAGTGACTGAAGGAGATTCTGTTACTCTAAACTCTGGTGTTACTATAATACATTGGGAGAACATGCTGTGGAGTTTTGGAGCCGAAAACACTCTTATAGCTAAAATCAGCATTAAGGAGCAAATCTTCTCCACATTTGATGGCACTGACAGATTCAGAGACAGACTTAAGATGGACAGACAGACTGGATCTCTGACCATCACAAACATCACATCTGAAAATGCGGGAATTTATAATCTTGATATAAGCGGAAAAAAATGGCCATCAAAAATATTCAATGTTTCTGTTCATGGCGAGTAAAGTTCTTTAATCCTTCACAAATTCTTCAACAATTTACACTCAAACTCTGTACTGAAAATCTCTATTCTCATGTTTTCCAGCACGTCTGCTTGTTCCTGCCCTCATCTTCAACTCTTCTCTGTGTTCATCATCCCAGTATAATTATTCAGTGTTGTGTTCAGTGGTGAATGTGAGCGCTGTGAGTCTCTCCTGGTACAAAGGAAACAGTGTATTGTCCAGCATCAGTGTGTCTGATCTCAGCATCAGTCTCTCTCTACCTCTGGAGGTGGAATATCAAGATAACAACACCTACAGCTGTGTGATCAACAACACCATCAGCAACCAGACCACACATCTGGACATCAACACACTCTGCCAGCCGTGTCCAGGTATGTTGATTTTAACATTCAACCCCATGATTGTTAAACTACTATAAACAATCAGTAAAATGTTGTTGCTGTTTGTTTAACTGGGTACAATGAGTAGGTATTACTCTTCAACAGTTCATCCACTGAACGGGTGAGCAGCTATTCTGCTTTTTATGGGAAAGTATTTTACATTCTTTTTGTCTGCGCTATAATCGAACCCTAAAAATGTGCATTATGGTGCCAAATATGGGCAAACCCAATTGTTGTTTTTAATTTTAATTTAAAATAATGTAACCCAGCCGTTGTCCATATTTGACTCAAAGTTGAGTTCACAGTAAACACAATACACCACAATAAAAAAAGTCATAATAATTGCAATAGGTTGTTATTTATATATACGCAGCTCTAATGTTTTATTTGTTTCAACTCAAAATTTGGGTTTAAAAAAAGATTTAAATTTAATTAAAAAAATTAAATCCAACATTGGGTTTGTCAATTTATGACCCAGGTGGCGCAGTAAGTAGTGCTGTCGCCTCACAGCAGGAAGGTCGCTGGTTCAAGCTTCGCTGGGTCAGTTGGCATTTTTGTGTGGAGTTTACATGTTCTCCCAGTGCTGGTGTGGGTTTCCCCCACAGTCCAAACATATGCGTTATAGGTGAATTGAATAAACTAAATTGACTGCAGTGTATGTGTGTGAATGTGTGTGTATGATTGTTTCCCAATGATGGGTTACAGCTGGAAGGGCATCCGCTGCGTAAAACATAAGCTGGACCAGTTTGTGGTTCATTCTGCGGTGGCGACATTAAGAAAAGGACTAAGCCGAAAAGAAAATGAATGAATGAATTTATGATCCAACATTGGGTTAATACAACCCAGCATTTTAGTGACAAAATATTCAACTACAGTTTTGATTACAGACGATGAATGAGTGGACGGAGGAAAGGAGCCAGTGTGGAATAAAACGTCCAGCTCAAAGAGAAAAAGTTCAAAGTGCACTAATTTTAGTACATCCACTAAAATGGATGTAATGTTTGTCTAGACTAAAAAACTATCTGGATTCTTATAACCAAATGTTAGGTCAAATGTGGAAAAACCCAACCATTGGGTTTAAAAAATAAAATATTTAAAAATATTAAACAAGCGTTGTTGATAAAAAAAACAATAAAAAAAAAAACAATTTGAGATTGTACTTAAGCAAATGAAATGTAATTTCCCAGTCTGTTACTCTGTTGATTATAATCTGTAACTCCAATTAAGACTGTTCAGGTTTGATGGATGAACAATTTATTGTCAGTCTTAGAAATCTGTATAATCTGTGTCCAAAAGTGTCAATAATACGCTGCCTTCCTAAAACCTGTAAAAATAATCAATTAAAATAAAGGAGCTAATCTTATTTTCAATCCTCAAATCTAATTTAAATGAGGAAACATCTTTATTGCAAACTCTATTTTTGATTAAAGTAGAGGTTTATATTTTATAATATTATTAATACAAGTGTAAAAAGATTAGCAAGACAGTATCCATAAATGTTAAAGCAGCAGATTCTTATTGAGAGAGTGTGTGTGTGTGCCTAGTTTTTGTGGTGTAAAAATGGTTTAGCTGGCATGGCAATCATTGTATATAAAATATGAAGAAAATATGAAAAAGAAAATATTATTTCTTTCTGTTTGGAAAAAAAAACTTTTTTAAAAAATTGGAAAAAAAAAGATAAAAAAAAAAACTATTTTCATTTAGTTTTGGCCTGCTGTTAAAATTGTGCACGGGTCATTTTTGATCTGCAAGTCAACAGGAGAGAAAAGCTTAACTCAATTTTAAAGAAGATCTTGCAATGTGAAAATCTTTCAAAAATGCTGGATGCCATTTCAACCCAATTTGAGCAAATTATTGACACCTAAATGTTGGGTTAAATTGAGCATATAGTGTCAATAATAATAATAATAACCCAATGATTGATTGAGCACTTTTCTTTTTACCAAAATTGGGCTGATAGAATGGAACCCAATAGTATTAAGATAAGAGCACAAAGACCTCTCTTACACACTCTCTCTCTCTTAGACACACACACACAATACTTTATATAACACTTCACATAAAAGCCAGAAACTATGGACTGATGATCAACAGTAAGAAAAAAAATAAAGAAATAAAAAATGATTAAAAAAATATATAAAACTGTTCAAAAGAAAGCACAACGCCAAATGTACCTCACTTTTCACTACAGTATGTTACTGAATTATTTAAAGCATAATCCTATCACTTGATTTTTTCGTCTCAGTTCTTGTGATTGTAAATTTTCACACCAATTGCAACATAGTTTGACCCACAATAGTCGCATGCAGAAAAAGGTGAATGGGATACAGTGCAGCTGTTTGACTGTGTTGTCGATCAGACAGATTCATTTTCATCATTGACTTATTTTTATCTATTACAGATGAGGATCTGCATCTGTTCAACATTGTGTGGATTTGTGCTGCTGTTGGGTCTCTGTTGATTTTAGTGTCTGCCGTGATGTGCTGCATCTCCAAGAAATGTAGAAAAACAGGTTAGGTCTAAAATGTTTAAAGAAAATATTCACAAATATTATTGACATCATTGTTTTAACACATCTCTGTTTAATGCAGTTCATAACTGTGAGGAAGACCAATCTGATTCAACATTGTGTAAAGAAAAATCACGAAAAAAGGTAAGAAACTTCAATGACATCTAGCAATACGTTGGTGCAGTGTAAGTTAGTGCAGTTAAAGTTTGCTGATTGAAGTTTTGTGCTTGATGTGCATCAGAGAGTCAGTGAACAGCACTTGGCCAACTGTCATCATTTTTACCACTAAATACAGAACAGATCAAAAGAACAGTTTAAGCATGCTTTTACGTACATATGTGCCTATACTAAGCCCGAGTATGCCATTTTGCAAATTCTTTGCATTTTAAAAAAGGTATGTTTCATGTTGCGGATTATATAAATGTTTCAGAATTCTTTTTGTAACAAAAAAACAAAAAAAATCATTAAAAAGCTACTTAAATAATTACAGTAAAAATACATGTCTATAAAAAATGCATTGAACCTGTTTTTCATTTTTAATCAGTCCATTTCCTGCTATGTAACGGGTGTAGTGATGGTTTTTCATGGGCAGATTTAACCATTAAGCAAGCAGTCGCTTAGGCCCCCAGAACTCTTGCAGGACCACAATAAATATATAGATGTTTAAATAATATCTATAATCTATATATAATATTGCTATCTGTCCTATTTTATACAGTCAGAGTCAAGCTATTACAATTTTAACAATTAAATATTATTAATATATGATAAAATCAAATTTTAATAAATGTAATGTTACGTAATAATTTAATATATCCACGACCCCAATCTACGAGCAGTTCAGCAGTCAAATTTATAAAAACCACATATTTATTATTTATTTTTATTATTTTTAGTTTTAAACTCTTAAAAAAATAAATAAATAAAACAATTTAAATATAGTGATAACATGTAGAAAAGGAAATTGAGTGATATATATACAAAATAGATAATATAAAAATAAAATAACTCATAAAAATAAACAAATAAATAAAAATAAATAAATAAATAATAAATAAATAAATAAAAATAAATATAAATAAAAAATAAAAATAAATAAATAAATATATAAAAAAAGAAAACAGCAACGGTTTCAGAACAGCTGATCTGAGTTGGGTCAATCAACTGAGTAGACCAACTCAGAGTTAAGCGCGCGCACCACAACTAAAAAGGTATTATCAATGGAGCGCAGATTTTACGAGTGACTATTGCAATATCTTGCATAAGAGATCACCATTTCTTCTCCAGCTGAATTTGCCAGTATGAACAGTTAAAAGCAACACATGTCTGCAGCATGACGATATCGATCGGAACCTCTATAATGGCAGTCTATGGGACTGTTGCTAGAGTGCCGTATCTGGTTGTTAGGGGTGTGGCTAGAAAGTTAAAAGCTCATGAGTTATTGGTAGTTTGGTAGTCTGAGTTAAATGAGCCCAGTTAAAAGTCTGTGCGACAGTTTCATGTAGAGTTATGAGCTCACAAAGTTTGACCCAATGTAAAGTCAATGAGAGTTTCTAGGGTCCCAAAAGTGGTTGCTAGGGTGTGGCCAGAAAGTTAAAAGCTCATCAGTTATTGGCAGTTAGGTAGTCTGAGTTAAATAAGCCCAGTTAGAAGTCTGTTGGACAGTCTGATGCAGAGTTATGAGGTCACAAAGTTTGGTCCAATGTTAAGTCAATGGGATTTTTCCGACGGTCCCGGGACGTTTTTCGGAAAACCGAAAGTCGGATCAGTTGGAAAAGATATAGCAACCAGAGTCAAACCAGTTTGGAGGTCTGGTGTGAGTTTGGTGGTCATAGCTTGAAAGCTCTAGGAGGAGATAGAGTTTAATTTTTAGTCTCAGAAGAAAAATAGGATAACAATAGTCTGGCTTGCTACACAAGCCAGCCTAATTAATCTAGGCTACTTGTCCCTGTTGAAGGTCAGTGAATTTAAGCTTTATTTATTAAAAAAGGACAAGCCATTCTCGTCCACGACTTTGTTCTTTGTGTGACTGGAAATGTAGGCAATAGCTATGTTTCCATCGAATATTATTAATTAAATTTATGTGCAAAACTGGATTATCGCATAAAAGATATGTGCCAATTAAGCAGCATTTCCATCCAACGAGTCAAAGAGAACAAAATCGTCACTTCCTGATTAAACGGGCACCAAATATTAACAGTAAAAGCTGAATTTACTGCGGTAGAAGAAGCTGCGGCAGCGTCAATCTTTTCTATGTTTAATAAATGTACTTGCGCCTCAGAAGACAATGCTGACACACAATGAACATGTGGGGGCCTTTGAAGCCATGAGACGCGGAGAACAGAAGCTCTTGACATGCTCCAGACGCTCTGGAGGTCATTAATAAAATAAAACCATTAATACTGAAATGGTTAAGGATTTTTAGAATGAATGAGCAAAACAACATTTAAGATGTGTTACAGTGTGCTCAGCCTGCTGGTTTGTCCGTTCACACACATTTTCATCATCAAAAAACAAACCTTTTTTAAAATGTACATGATGAAATTTGTTCAGTAAAAGTGTTTTCATTGTAGTTTATGCGCATCTTTTCTATTGAATAAAAGTTTATCCTACTCAGTTATGTGCGGGTTTTTTATGCATATTTTAAAAAAGTTGTGTATCATGACGTTTCCATCAATCGTTTTTATGCACATCTCCAAAATGAGCATTAAAATAGGTGGGTGGAAACGTAAGGCTAAGGTGAGAAATACCGCTTTATCTTTAAAAAAGGGGAGGAGACCAACAAGAACTCAGAGTTTAGAGAATAAAACCTGCCCCTGACCAGGTTAGATTCACAGAGTAAGTGACCACGGTAACTGACTCTGAGTTAAAGTTACCTCTCGTTCAGAAACAGGCTTAATTTACTCTGCTTTGTCGAGTTTAACAAACCTGCCATTTTGAAACTGAAAGCCCAGAGTTTCTCTCATTTCAGGGTTAAAATACTCCGAGTTTTCACTTAACCTCCTTTCTGAAAAGGCCCCTGATCAACTTTGGGAGTAAAACACGTTTGGTTCTACATGTGTTTGGGATTAGCAGCCTATACTGAATAAATTATTTTTATAGTATAATAATACATTATCATTATTATTAGAAAAGCAATGTAATTTAGAGAGAAATATAGACTGGCCTATACATTTTCTGTTGTTATAACATAAGATTTCTGACTGAGTTTTTTTTTTTCCTTGCAGAAATCAGACATGCAGGCTGTTTATTACAATGTCCCTAAAAGACGGTGATAGTATCTAGCCTATAGGCTTACTAGAACCAGTGTAAGAGCTCAGCTTTCATCTTTCATCAATCCTTTTGGTTTCATTTCAACGCTTACTTTCTGCACAGATAACTGTTTTGTTTTGTCCTTGCATATTTGGTGTAATATTATTATTATAAATTTATTGTAATCATTTTGTTTGTATTTATAAGTTTAACCAATAGCACTTAGAAATGTAACTGTAATGTAAATGTAATGTAAATGTAAAAAAAAATCTATTTGAGTTTACTGTGTGTATAAATGTACATTAGCTATTAAATACTGGTCACATCCTTCACTTTATTTCTTTCTGTTATTAACTGTTATGGTTTTTATTATTTTTTCAAACAACTAATTGAATATGGAGAATCGCAATGTTGTTTACATCATAAGACATTATCAAACGTATGGAACAAAATCAATGCCAAAAGTCTTGAATTAAAAAGCTTGTTGAATATCACAAACTGAAAAAAATAATACACCATATTAACAAGTTCTTGCATTTTAATGACTTGAATTCCAGGGTTTGTATTTTTAGGTCCTGAAATTTAACATATCTGTTTATTTAAGCTTTGAATATTTCAACGAAAAATATTTCAAACACGTTTTCATACTTAAAAATTCAATAATTCATATTCAATTTTCAGATTTCACTTACAAAATATTCAATGCCCTTTAAAAATACGATGTATAATATTCAAATGGTAATTTTCAGTTCATTTTATTTCAGTTCAAATATTCGCTTCCATAAATTCAGTGGATCAAATTCGACTGTTAAAATTCAACATTACATCCGGGAACTGCAGGAAAAGCAATAGATTGCAGATTGAAGATCGCCAGCTGCTCTAGCTTTCACCAGCAGGTAGAGATGGAATAATGTAAGATTTTTAACCCAGTAAACAGGCGAGAAAAAGGCTATTAAAGGCACAAAAGTAGCATTTAATATTAATATCAATGCTTTGGACATTATAAATGATAAAAAGTATGAGTAAAATGCGTAAATGAGGTTTTAGTCATCTATATTTGCCCTTATGTAACGGAAGCCAGCTGGTGATCGCGTAAATCTCAGTTCTCCGATCCAGTGACAGACGTTGTTCTGCAATCTTATCGGAGCTTGTCTCCCATGCCAGCTCGCTCCCTGCTCGGACCGGTGCAGTTACTTGCACATAAACCGTCTTTTGATGAATATGATGTTACACATTTTCTATCTTTATTGACTCTTTCTTCCATAGACGTGAAGTATTATATTGAAAGAATATAAACGTAAGAGAAACAGGAGAGGAAATATTATAATAATACAAAATAGATAAACATTGACAGGGCTAAGAACAATTACGAACAAAGATATTCAAAAGCAGAGAGATTTTATGAGAATGTCACACAAAACAGTTTACTTAGAACTGTTAAACAGTGCAGGTATGATTTAAGGTTGGTTATGGATGGGGCGTCTGATTTAAAATAATTTAACAAAACGTGCGAATGCATTAAAGGAGCGTCTTCAGTTATTATTTAAACGCAGCTATGTCTGGATTGGGATAGGTTATATAATTCCATTATTTAAATTATGATTGTTAATATTAACATTTTATGACGTGTATTTGGGCTATTGCGCTTAAATAAGTCATCCTTCTAAATTAATATTTCTATCCTTTTTATCACTCTGCCTGTCTTTCTCTTCTTTTTTTCTAATTATTGGGGTTCTGCCACGTTTGCAAAATGTCTTAGTTTGTCCAGAATATTGCTTTTCCTCTAAAATAGAGACGAAGCAGAAGGAAAATGAATGAATTGATGAATGAATGAAATGATTGACGTTTTTTTGCATGTGCGGTGTGGCTTGCACACGACAAAGTCGAACGAGTGGCCGCGAGCTCCGGTGGCCGGTCAGAGCGCCGCATATCATACTTAAGAGATGCTGGATGGCTGCCAATATATGATAGGAATTCTTACAAAGTTTCAGGTGATATCTGGGCTTGTGCATAATAATGTAAAATAAAAGTGAAAGTCATGACATTTGGCTAATCATAGGAATAGCCTACAAGAGTGTTTCGATTATTATCATGACATGTCATGCTTGGGATTATATGAATAACACCTTGCTGTTTACCATTTCCGAAAGTGGAGCTGACTTCGGCGCGAAATTGCTTGTATAATTGTAAAAAGAGTGATGAATATTAATGGATTTCTTATATCTGTCATTTCTGATAATATAATTGATTTAACTAGTGTGAGAGTATCCAACACTCATTTAGCAAAAATGCATCCAGAATCCTAAACCAATAACTTTGTCAAGCAAAAATTATGATTTTATAGGCTACTGATTTTTTTTAAAACAAGAAAAAAAATACTTAGCTACCCTAGCAATTGTTTATTTAAATATGACCATCTCAAAATATAAAATAAAAACATAATGGTTTGACTTTGTGAAATCATAAAACAGACTTGCCGAAAAGAGTTATTAGAATAAATGAGCAAATACATTCTCTCCAGTAGATGGCGATTACAGCTCAGTAATGATTCCATAATGATGAACAGAGCTGCTTTGCAGGAACCCCTCAACCACGCATGTCAAACCACGCATTCTGAACATTAATCTTATGAAACTAGCTGAAGTGACAACTATATTAAATTTAAACCAGTTTAAATAAGTTTATATGTTTAATAACTGCAAAAAAGATCAACATTGCTAATCATAAAATACAAACGGTTGCTGAAAAGTTATAAATATTGGTTTTCTCATTTAATACTGAAAACAAATTAAAGTCAGTTATAACTGCCTATTATCAAACCACAGGCGACTCATTTTATTACTTATAATTGGCTGCGACATTGCCACATTTGCGTTAATACATTTTTCTCGCCTATAGGCTACATAACAATAAAACAATATTCTGGACAAACTAAGACATTTTGCAAACGTTTAACCGTGGCAGAACCCCAATAATTAGAAAAAAAGAAGAGAAAGACAGGCAGAGTGATAAAAAGGATAGAAATATTAATTTAGAAGGATGACTTATTTAAGCGCAATAGCCCAAATACACGTCATAAAATGTTAATATTAACAATCATAATTTAAATAATGGAATTATATAACCTATCCCAATCCAGACATAGCTGCGTTTAAATAATAACTGAAGACGCTCCTTTAATGCATTCGCACGTTTTGTTAAATTATTTTAAATCAGACGCCCCATCCATAACCAACCTTAAATCATACCTGCACTGTTTAACAGTTCTAAGTAAACTGTTTTGTGTGACATTCTCATAAAATCTCTCTGCTTTTGAATATCTTTGTTCGTAATTGTTCTTAGCCCTGTCAATGTTTATCTATTTTGTATTATTATAATATTTCCTCTCCTGTTTCTCTTACGTTTATATTCTTTCAATATAATACTTCACGTCTATGGAAGAAAGAGTCAATAAAGATAGAAAATGTGTAACATCATATTCATCAAAAGACGGTTTATGTGCAAGTAACTGCACCGGTCCGAGCAGGGAGCGAGCTGGCATGGGAGACAAGCTCCGATAAGATTGCAGAACAACGTCTGTCACTGGATCGGAGAACTGAGATTTACGCGATCACCAGCTGGCTTCCGTTACATAAGGGCAAATATAGATGACTAAAACCTCATTTACGCATTTTACTCATACTTTTTATCATTTATAATGTCCAAAGCATTGATATTAATATTAAATGCTACTTTTGTGCCTTTAATAGCCTTTTTCTCGCCTGTTTACTGGGTTAAAAATCTTACATTATTCCATCTCTACCTGCTGGTGAAAGCTAGAGCAGCTGGCGATCTTCAATCTGCAGTCTATTGCTTTTCCTGCAGTTCCCGGATGTAATGTTGAATTTTAACAGTCGAATTTGATCCACTGAATTTATGGAAGCGAATATTTGAACTGAAATAAAATTAACTGAAAATTACCATTTGAATATTATACATCGTATTTTTAAAGGGCATTGAATATTTTGTAAGTGAAATCTGAAAATTGAATATGAATTATTGAATTTTTAAGTATGAAAACGTGTTTGAAATATTTTTCGTTGAAATATTCAAAGCTTAAATAAACAGATATGTTAAATTTCAGGACCTAAAAATACAAACCCTGGAATTCAAGTCATTAAAATGCAAGAACTTGTTAATACGGTGTATTATTTTTTTCAGTTTGTGATATTCAACAAGCTTTTTAATTCAAGACTTTTGGCATTGATTTTGTTCCATAACTTTTTCAGTTTCAGATTATTATCTGCTAAAGTTAAATACAGCATATGAATTTTTTTTTTAATCCACAATGATCAAATTAATTATTGGTCACTCTTCTTTAAATTCACATCTCATTTTCCGGTGCCAGTTTTAAATTAATTTACAGTACATTAATCTGAAACTATGGACCCTTTTCACAAGCATTTTCACAACCCTTTTCACAAGTGTTTAACAGTCATCATAATCTTAACTCAATGAAAGTTTTTAATGTTTTAATTTATTAAAAGAAATAAAATTAAAAATGTATGAACATTTGGCGTCACGATCGCCTCACAGCAAGAAGGTCACTGGTTTGAACCTCGGGTGGGTCAGTTGGCATTTCTGTGTGAAGTGCAAAGACATGCAGTATAGGTGAATGGGATAAGCTAAATTGTCTGAAGTGTATGAGTGTGAATGGGTGTGTATGGATGTTTCCCAGTTATGGGTTGCAGCTGGAATAGAATCCGCTGCGTAAAACATATGCAGGATAAGTAGGCGGTTCATTCTGCTGTGATGACCCCAGATTAATAAAGGGACTATGCCGAAGAAATATTAATGGATTGAATGAGCATTTATGGATGTATTATGTCATCTTTGTGTCAAACTAGAAAAAACGAATTGCCACTTGCGCGAGGCGTTTTTAATGCAGCGTCTAAGGCAGGACAGTAAATTTGATGTTATTCTGTCTTCTGGCTGCAGTTATCAGTTTTCCTTTTTTCTGATAGTCTTGATAACACCATTGTGGCGTTTTTATTTTATTTATTATTATTTCAGCAAACAGGATTGTAAAAAAAAAAAAAAAAAAGAAAAAAAAGATTTGTTGTGCTTTACCATTCACTCTAAGTTTACCCAACTATGACAGAGTATGCCACTGAGAAACACGAAAATGTGAAAAGGGTCTATTAAATTAAATTTTCTGATATATGCTTTTATCTTGAGTGACTTAAAGATTACAAAAAAAGAAATTAAATTAGTAAAAGAACAAAAATATGTTGGTGCTGCATAGTCTGTTGTGAATTTAAGTAAAGGAATGAAGATAGTTGCAAATATCGTTCATTTATTTTCCCTTGGCTTAGTCTCTTATTTATCAAGTGTCACCACAGTGGAATGAACCGCAAACTATGCCAGAATATGTTTTATACAGTAGATGCCTTTCCAGCCACAACGCAGTACTGGGAAACACCCATACACTCTCTCACTCTCCAAAAGGCCAATTTTGTTTACCTAATTCATCCATACACATGTCTTTGGACTGTTGGGAAAACTACTTTGTTTTGTCCTTGCATATTTGGTGTAATATTATTATTATAAATTTATTGTAATCATTTTGTTTGTATTTATAAGTTTAACCAACAGCACTTAGAAATGTAACCACAAAAAAAAAAAAAATCTATTTGAGTTTACTGTGTGTATAAATGTACATTAGCTATTTACATGATAAAGTATGCTATAAATAAACAGGTTGTTTATAGTGTTGGCGCCAAATACCCAGTAGTGAAAAAGAAAGTATTTTTATCACACTTTGCTAGGTAAATGTAAAATGTAAGAGGTATGTTAAAAAAACATGGTAGGGATTACCATGACACACAGAGTTTCATTCTGAATTTTAAAATGAACACAATGTTAATGTTTTTATTGATTTATTTAGCTTAAATGTCACATTTAATACTATTGGACCAATGAGATTGGTATGTGAGTGCAAGTAATGATTGGTGGTTTTCAAGAACACACATTTGTATAATGACATGATCTGTAGTATTTCAGTGTTAAGGTCGTTAATGAGGACGAGCCTCGTGTCCTTAGGGCTCAATTTTCCTTTAAACCTCTTTATAAAAAAAATAATAATAATAATAATATTCGCTGACGATACTGAACTATACCTTTCATTCGTACCTGCTTTATTTAATCTTTTTGAATTTTATAAAATGATTTATGATTCTATTTTTCGAATCAGCTATTAATGTACCATTATTATACTACATTACATCTAAAGTGCTTTGAGCGTTAAGAAAGCATTAAATACAATGCAACAAATTATTCTACTATTATTATTATTATTATTATTATTATGAAGTTTGTTGGACTGAACAGGATTCATGTAAACACCGTATTTCTATATTTCTAAGCTATTGCTATCAGATTGAAACTGGTGACTTTAACTGGTCATTAGGAATTAAAGCAAACATTCACTTAATACTTAAACAGACAGAAACACAAGTCACAATTTGCAATATTAATCTTTACATTGGCTGTTAGCTTTGATTATTTGACTCTTTCTGGGGTATTTATCAAAAAATAGCTCTGTTAGAAGAGATGAACAGGAAATCATCTTTTAGTGTCTGTTTGTCCAGAATTCACCTGACCAGAGGTTATTGTGCGTCTAAAGAAGATCAAACCACAGCAGGTTTCAGTTTGACTCGCGTTGAGTTGCTAATAATCACACCTCTGACAAAGTGAGATAGCTGACAGTTTCAACTCTGTTTTTTTTTTTCCATTAATTACCTCTGCATGATTACAAACCCTTTATTAAATCTATTATTAAAAGATTCATTACATTATGACATAAGATTGTCACTGCATTACTGATTTTGCATACAGCATGTGTTCAGAGTGTGTGGTTGTAAACTATACAAGGCTCTATCTGTACACATTTGCGCTTTAAAATATATTTTGGTCTTTAAAAAGCACAGAATAGCACCTAAAAGCTGCAAAAGTTAATCCGTACCACTCCGATGACAGCTTTTGTACCTTTACTTCTGAGAGTGTGTTGTGGGAGGACTCACAGACCAGATGAAGAAGCTGGGCTTCAGCGAATAATCACACTTTACAAACACGCTTGCAAAAGTCAACACTCCAAAAGTCAAACACGCTTAAAGGAAATGGTTCACATTTTTGCTTTGTTCTTGTTGTGCTGGTGGCTTCCAATTGGTAAGTTATGAATGATTTATCAAAAGACATTTTCAGTTTCAGATTATTATCTGCTAAAGTTAAATACAGCATATGAATTTTTTTTTTAATCCACAATGATCAAATTAATTATTGGTCACTATTCTTTATATTCACATCTCATTTTCCGGTGCCAGTTTTAAATTAATTTACAGTATACAATAATCTGAAACTATGGACCCTTTTCACAAGCATGTTATGACGTGTTTAACAGTCATCATTATCTTAACTCAATGAAAGTTTTTAATGTTTTAATTTATTAAAAAAAATAAAATAAAAAAATGTATGAACATTTGGCGTCACGATCGCCTCACAGCAAGAAGGTCACTGGTTTGAACCTCGGGTGGGTCAGTTGGCATTTCTGTGTGAAGTGCAAAGACATGCAGTATAGGTGAATGGGATAAGCTAAATTGTCTGAAGTGTATGAGTGTGAATGGGTGTGTATGGATGTTTCCCAGTTATGGGTTGCAGCTGGAATAGAATCCGCTGCCTAAAACATATGCAGGATAAGTTGGCGGTTCATTCTGCTGTGATGACCCCAGATTAATAAAGGGACTATGCCGAAGAAATATTAATGGATTGAATGAGCATTTATGGATGTATTATGTCATCTTTGTGTCAAATAAGAAAAAACGAATTGCCACTTGCGCGAGGCGTTTTTAATGCAGCGTCTAAGGCAGGACAGTAAATTTGATGTTATTCTGTCTTCTGGCTGCAGTTATCAGTTTTCCTTTTTTCTGATAGTCTTGATAACACCATTGTGGCGTTTTTATTTTATTTATTATTATTTCAGCAAACAGGATTGTAAAAGAAAAAAGAAAAAAAAGATTTGTTGTGCTTTACCATTCACTCTAAGTTTACCCAACTATGACAGAGTATGCCACTGAGAAACACGAAAATGTGAAAAGGGTCTATTAAATTAAATTTGATATATGCTTTTATCTTGAGTGACTTAAAGACGACAAAAGAAGAAATTAAATTAGCAAAAGAACAAAAATATGTTGGTGCTGCATAGTCTGTTGTGAATTTAAGTAAAGGAATGAAGATAGTTGCAAATATCGTTCATTTATTTTCCCTTGGCTTAGTCTCTTATTTATCATCAAGTGTCACCACAGTGGAATGAACCGCAAACTATGCCAGAATATGTTTTATACAGTAGATGCCTTTCCAGCCACAACGCAGTACTGGGAAACACCCATACACTCTCTCACTCTCCAAAAGGCCAATTTTGTTTACCTAATTCATCTATACACATGTCTTTGGACTGTTGGGAAAATTGAAGCACCCGGAGGAAACCAAGGCAGAGGTCTGCACAGGACTGATTTTTTAAAATCCTGCTCTGGCTAGGTTTTATTCCGCACCAGACCGCTCACATTGTATATTCAGTCTTTGTTCACCCCTTGCCACTTAGAATATTTTTCTATTAAACTGTTCCTGCTAAATTTAGATCTGGTTTCCAAAATCTCACATTTAAATTGGGTACTACCAAAATAGAGAGACAACAGATAAAGTGTAGGCTGTGCAAGGATTGTAGGCTAAATGTCAGTTTTATTTGCCCCTTTGTGATAAGTGCTACCTTAAACCTGAGCTTCCAGTCTTGTGACTGCTAAAGGGTAAAACATTGAGATATTATCACATCGCGCAAAGGGTAATTTCAATCTCAAGTATTCACTGAGATTCCAGTGTGTTTGTTGATCAATAAACTGTTGTAATGTAAAAGCCCCAGTCTGGTCCGAGTTTCTCCCCCCAAAAATCGTCAGTCTACAGCGATCGCTGATTGGCTTCTGTACTAGTAGGCGGGGCTTCATTCGCCATATTGACCGTTACACATTTCCTTATTCAAAACTATGCGAGTGACATGTCTCGTGTATTCTATAGTCTTTGGTAACATTACCAGATTTTTCATTTTCGGCTTGTTACATTTCAATGCCTTTAATGTAATATATTTGCATACATTTATCTGTTAATTAGGAGTACTCTAGATACTTAATCTGAGTGTAAAGTGGTTTCTGTCCTTCAGGTGTGCTTGCTAAGAAAGTAAAAGTGTCTGTGTCAGTGACTGAAGGAGATTCTGTTACTCTAAACTCTGGTGTTACTATAATACATTGGGAGAACATGCTGTGGAGTTTTGGAGCCGAAAACACTCTTATAGCTAAAATCAACATTAAGGAGCAAATCTTCTCCACATTTGATGGCACTGACAGATTCAGAGACAGACTTAAGATGGACAGACAGACTGGATCTCTGACCATCACAAACATCACATCTGAAAATGCGGGAATTTATAATCTTGATATAAGCGGAAAAAAATGGCCATCAAAAATATTCAATGTTTCTGTTCATGGCGAGTAAAGTTCTTTAATCCTTCACAAATTCTTCAACAATTTACACTCAAACTCTGTACTGAAAATCTCTATTCTCATGTTTTCCAGCACGTCTGCTTGTTCCTGCCCTCATCTTCAACTCTTCTCTGTGTTCATCATCCCAGTATAATTATTCAGTGGTGTGTTCAGTGGTGAATGTGAGCGCTGTGAGTCTCTCCTGGTACAAAGGAAACAGTGTATTGTCCAGCATCAGTGTGTCTGATCTCAGCATCAGTCTCTCTCTACCTCTGGAGGTGGAATATCAGGATAACAACACCTACAGCTGTGTGATCAACAACACCATCAGCAACCAGACCACACATCTGGACATCAACACACTGTGCCAGCCGTGCGAAGGTACAATATGCAGTTAATTTACTGACCTGTCCTGTGATATAGATCCGACCAACACATTCACTTCTATTTCTTCTGGTCCTCCGGTGTCAGGTTCTCAGATAGTTTTGATATCTGCTGCTGCTGGATCTCTGATGACTTTTGTTGGAGTCGGGATCTTCTGGATCTGCTGGAAATGTGGAAACTCTGATCAAAAAGGCAAGTGTTACATCAGTGTTACATACATGATTCTTAAACCAGTGATAAACCCACACGGAAAGAAAATATATGGCCTGTATATGCATCTCAATTTTGCCTATATGTGGCACATTTACACATATGTGCATAAAGGTTCATATATATGCATATATCCTCATTTAGGACCTTTCCATGTGGAAATATTTTAATCAATTGATAGACAAAACTATTATTTAGCCCCTCATCGGTCAGCCCTCTTTTTGAATTCATACTTGATCTATGCATATGATATATAGTTAATTAAAATATGTACAGGAACACATCCCAGTTAGTATGTTTTCATAGGTAAAGTACCTAAATATGTTAATAATGGAGATGACAAATGAAAAATTTTATTTATGATGCGCTTTTCTTAACCTCAAAGCGCTACAAAACATACAATAACTGTGACGAGCCAGAGGCTCAAACCCATGTTTCTGGTATGGTAGACCTACGTTCTACCGTTTAACAACAGGAAGAGGTGATGAACCAAGTTGCTAAGGTACAAGGTCTAGTTCAACAAAAGGTGTTTATTTAGGAAATCCAAAATCATCAAAATAGCAGCCAGCCAAAAACACAGGAAGTCTACAAGACTGACTACAGCCAAGCAGGTAACAAACAAAGTTCTCCGTAGAGCACAGGGACAAGAGCACATCAAACCCAAAAACCAAGTGACAAGTGAAGAAAAGAGGGTAAAATAAATAGGCTAGTCTACGACACAGCTGAACAAGATTAACACAAATGAACCCAAACAGAAAACACTGGGAAAAATAGCGACATCATGTGGAGATGAAAAACACCAATAGTTCAGAAGATGTCAATAACAAAAAAGAAAAAAAATGCAAAGAATGACAAGCTTGCATAAAATCCCTGTAAGAAGTCAGAGTCATATCGCAATAATGAAACGATAAATTAGCAAAATGTTAGAAATTTTATAAAAGGGACTGAGCTAAATGCTTTGCTAAAAAGATGCGTCTTAAGAAGCTTTTAAAAACAGTCCAAAGAAACAGCTTCCTGATAGTTGTAGATAATGCATTCAATAATATTGTCGCACAATAAGAAAAAGCCCTACCTTCTATGGTTTTTAAGTCTACAGCATGGCTGATACAAAGCGAGTCCACATGCAGAAAGAAAACAGATATGCACAAATGTAATCTGGGCCCGGTTTTTCAAAAGTAATCCACTAGGATTTTGGATAAGGGATTGGATCAAATCTTGAAAATGGGTTTTTCAAAAGAAAAAACGGATTACCTAATCGGATTAGATCACGTAATCTAATCTTGGTTTTGATACGGATCAAACCTTTACTTTGGGTTTTTCAGACCTTTTTTGTAGGATTTGGATCACTTTGATCCAAAAAACCTGGATTAAACTGATCCCATCAGAAGGGTGGATTTAGTGTGGATTTTATGCCCAAAATGTAATGAAAACTTAAAAAATGTATTAAATAATACTATTTTTGGATCATGCAGTATCTTACGAGATATACTATTTATTAATAAGGTTTTAATTTTATTTGTTCATCTGTCAGGCTATAGTGATTATTGGCTTCAACATATTTAGGCTTTCAGTATAGGCCTACGGCAAACAGCTGTCAAAATTGACCAGAAACAATACATTTTATTCTGTCACTAATTTATATATACATTCATCACAATAAAAAATATATTTGTTTTTAGAATATTTATTAGTGATGCATGCAATGATTACAAAATAACCAAGAAAATGCAAAGAATGGCAATCACTGATTTTTGAAATCACCTTCAACAACTGCAAAAAGAGACTGAAAGGGCAGAAGCACAGCTTCATCTGGCCGAGGAACAACTTACTCTGACCAAACTGCAGCAAACCAAGACCACATTTGAGATTCACCTCCTAAAGGCTTTGCTCAGACAAGCTACTCTCTCCACATCAGATGAGGAAGTCTGAGTTTTTGACATTGACATTTTTTTATTTACATCTATATTTGTAACTTATTAAAAATACCTCAATGTACAGTGTTTGTGTTGTAGGTCTCAGATAAACGGACTGCTGGAACAGGATGGGGTGGGCTTTTTATTGTTTTTTTTTTTAAGTGTGTGTTTTCATTTCTAATAAAAATAAAGTTATATTTACCCCACACTGGCTATTCTACTTGTTGCTCTTTTCATAGGCCTGTCTATCCATCTACATTGTGTTTGAGCACTGGTAATCCAGATTTAGTGATCCTGAAAAGTTCCTATCCGGATCAGATTGATCCAATCCAATGTTGCTTCGAAAAACTGGCTCAAAAAGTAAGCTGGATTACGTGATCACGGATCGCAAAAACAGGATTACTAAATCCGGATCAGTTTTATCCAGATTAAACCTTTTGAAAAACCGGGCCCTGGAGCTTACCTATTTGCTGATCACACACACAAAATACTGATTATGTGTTAAACATTTTACTCTACTATGGTAAATGTTTTATATTCAAGTATAAAAATGTGCTAATGTCAAATTTAATTAATGCCATTTTATTATCAAAATGTAAGGAATAATTGATGACAGACCATGGAATTATTACTAAAATAATGCACAAGCACGGTGGTGATAGACATGATATGAAGCAGATTCAAGGCATTATTTTCCAATAACAACAGATTTGAGTAAATTATTCCAGTTGTTCTCGTCCCCACAGCTAAAGATAGTGTTCAGACGTTGTATTTAGGACATTTGCCAGGTTTTTGTACTCAATCTGCTCCTGTGTATAGGACTAGCTTCTTTCACATCTCATCCAAAGCCTTCTGTTGTGTTTTGATGTGTTGTAGCTGTGAAATAACTGTCTGTGTGGGTCCTAATGCCCCAGTATATTGACTTTATGCACCATCTTTCATATGAGATGTTAAACTGAGGTCCCTACTCTTTTATAAAATCACTTTGAAAAAAAAAGTAGGGTGGTCTACTACCTTCTACCTACTACTTCTACCCCGGTGGTCTGGCGATCTGTACCTCCTCAGAATGTGCTACCGGTAGCTTAATCTGTCATGTTTCACCAAATCAGGGTTAGCACATCATTCAAATGTCTATCAGAATGAACTAGCACATTAAATAAGTATGTAAAAACAGGGGTAGCACATATTGTCAGCTTCAAATATCCATCGAAATTTACTACTACTCTGTCGAACAATGTTGAAAAAGGCGTAGCAACTTCAAATGTTTATCAGAGGTAACTACTGCCTTAATTATTTTTTTTATTTTCTTAGTTTTATATTTAATTTGTTTATTAGAGTGGTAGTTCATTCCGATTGACATTTAAAGCTGACAAAATGTGCTAACCCTGTTTATATACACTTTCGTTAAGGAGGTAGTTCATTCTGACATTTGAAGCTGAAAAGATAAAGACCCTTTTAGATGAAATATGACAGATTGAGCTATCGGTAGCACATTCTTGGGTGGTAACACGATCGTCAGAACACTGGCGTTCTGGCCAAAATTTGCCACTGGCCTCTGCCCATTATGGCCTCCTAACTATTCCCAGATCATAATTGGTTTCATCCCTCTGTCTCCTCTCCACCAATCAGCTGATGTGTGGTGTGCGATCTGGAACCATATGGCTGCCGTCGCATCATCCAGGTGGATGCTGTACACTGGTGGTGGATGAGGAGATTCCCTCTAATGTGTATATGGCTTTGAGTGTCTAAGCGCTATATAAATGGAATTATTATTACACAGCAGCTTAGAATGTTTATCATTAGCCAATCAGAATCAATTATTCAACCGACCTGTAGTATACATGTAATAAAATAGCACACACTGTATGTTGTGACGACTGAACTAGCTGAGTTTTGCCATTTAAAATCCATTTTTGTTGTTGAAACAGTTCAGCCGAATAAAGATGAGCTCACTTTAGCAGTTATTTCACATCAGCCATCGTTCTGTGAAAGAAACTCACAATCATGGGTAAGATCATTTACTACCAATTTAGGAGTTAGTTGCATAATTTTAGCAATGAAGTAGATGTGTGCATTATTATTATGCAAAAAATATTATTGTGCAAAAATTCAAGTCTTCACTAAATTATGATGTTTTCCTTTCTTTATTCTTTTATTTTACAGAAAGCTGATGAGGTGGCTCATGTAGAGTATGTGATGCTTGGTGACCATGAGATGATGAACAAACCAGTATTTTCTTAAGTACTAAATCCAGAGGTGTCGTCACTTTTACTTGGAAATTATGACAACTTTAGAGGCTGAGTCTATAACATTAATTTTTAAGTCGATAACATGAATTAATTAGGTTTGATTAAGGGTTAAAGCATCTTTAAATACACATAATAATAATAATAATAATAATAATAATAATAATAATAATAATAATAATAACCCGGATTGTAATCCAAGTGTGTTAATTCAATTCTTTTAAAAAGGTACTGTTGAATAAACACTGGCTGTATATTTCAAAGATCTAAAGTTGGGTCATTTTATTAATATTTAAATCTTTCTTCACTGATCTGCAGTTAAACGAAAATTATTTATCTTATAAATGTCGCCATCAAGTGGATCAACTGTAGTATCACTCACTCTTTCACTCCTGGGCTGTATCTGAAATCGCCCCCTTTATACTTAAATGGAGATTAAGTGCACTATTTTTTAAAGCAGACATTTTAGTAGTGTCCGAAACTATAGCATATGTTATATAGTGTACTCAATCAACCCCACAATGTAAAGTAATAACGTGTCTGCAACCAGGGTATAATCAAAAGCTAGAAAATCTCATAATGCAGTACACACATTTGACCACAAGATGGCATCTAAAGCACAATTCCATAGGTCTGTGGTTAAAAAAAGAAACTTAATGTAACGTTTGTATAGCCTACCTGACTGAAATCAAAAGTCTTTATTTCATTGCCAATTGACAGCTCGCTAAGTGTAAAAATAATCATAATCAGAGCCCATAAACTGTTGATGCATTTTCACACCTTCCAAAGACTGGGACATTAAACCTTTAACAAATTAATTCGTAATTTAATCGTTTTAGATTTATATTCAGCCCAGGTGAGTAGGGGGAGGCTGCAGACTTGGATCTAGACAGATCTACGGCCCAAGCAGTTTTACGCCCCTGTTGTTCCTGTTGTGTCTAGTAGAGGGAGGCAGTACAGTGTTATTTTAAGCCTCCAGAACTTTATTACACCCAACCAAACGCGACACCATGAAAAGGTATCTATGTTAAATACGTGTTTAAAACATTAGCAAACATGAAACTTAAACCTTTTTTTATTAGATTAAGGTTGATATGACTGTATGTCAACACAAACAAATTGGTGTAGTATAACAGCAGTGTGTTAGTTTGACTCAATTTTAGGCAACTGTGTGCAGGCCAGCTACATGTTCTACATCAACAAAAGAATAAAATAACATTAACCTACATAAGAAAGTGTGTTATGAAGGCTAATTTTCTTTTACCTTTTTGTCTCAGCAAGGGAGTAATTATTACATATTTAATAATTATTTAAAGATATATATTTTCTCATAGATTAGACAATACACTTGCATGGTCTGGGTTGTCAGCCAAATCTACACTTCAACTACACTACATTATTCCTCCAAATTTGACTTTCTTAAATACTGAAATAAATCTAAACAGATCTGAAAATTTAATTGATTTTATTTTAAATTTTAAAATTTCATTGCTTTCAATTACAATCAATATAATACAATCCTGTTCTAGTTTAAACAATTAAACTATCATATATCCATAAATGCATATAGAAACTCAATTATAAATGGTCTACTCATTTTTGTTCATATACAGTACATTTTATATATTACCAATGAAGTTTGCATTGCGCATGCAATCATATTGTTTATCCCTTATTTTTTTCATCATATTTATTGTAACAATACCTCTGCATTCTTATCAAAGCACATCATTACTCCATATTACACTGTATTGTTTGGTTATCACTTTGTTATTTTCAAAATGCAAATTTATATATAAACAATACAACAAATGTATATCTCTATATGAAAACGTATAGCTAGGCTACAATTAACCATTACAGTATCCAACAACTTTTGTTTTTAATTTTTTTAATTAAATTAATCTAAATTAATTTGCAATAGAGCTTTTGCAAATCTGGAATTATTTGGTGAGTGTATCAATTCTGCATATTTTATAGTGAGTTTATAACTCACTTTATGATACATTAATCTAGCGTTCATATTTAGCGTAATCTAATTAAAATTATATATATTTATTAACAGGACATTTAATAATCTGAGAGCGTTGACTTCAAATGTATTATGTGGTCATGTATCTTTCATCCCCCCTACTGAACGCATTAGGAACAACAGGGGCGTAAAGCTGTGGGGCGTAAAACTGCCTGGATCCAAGTCTGCAGACGCCCCATATAGGCCCAGGTTGATGGTAATAATGTTGTGTATTGTCTGGTTGTGTTAGAATTTGTACAGAGTAAGGTTGACTCATTCAATCAACCACCAGAGGGAGCCCTCTCTGCAGTACTCATCTGATTGCTTTTTCATGATTATGTCTTTGGCGTCTGGTTTGGATTTGTAGTAAAATCTGTTTGCAAACTTCTTGTAAAGGGATTTTTTTATGAAGACTCCGTGCCCAGTTTGTGACAGTATTTTTAAAATATCCAATCAAGGATTTATCTGTAAGGTTGTGCTAAAATGCATTGGATGTAAACAAAACCATTATTTACTATTTGTTTTGTGCACCCATATGTTGTATTTTATTTGTTTCCTTTGTTTCTTATTATGTTCACCTGTGTCTTATTTGGTTTTTCCATTAACCTGTGTAATAGAGGCCTCGGTTTAGGTCTGCCTAATGTCCTGTCTTCGCATGGGAAAGGGTTTGCCTTAAAGTTTTTTCAAAATATTTGTTTTGTAAATAAAAAGGCAACAACTGCAAATTAGGTAATTTGCTCATTATTACGCTTACCTGCACTACGACTTACGCTGCGTTCAAACTAGAGTTTGTGTGTGCGAAATTCTGTTGTGCGTCGCTGCGAAAAGGGGCGGGATTAAACAAGATTATTAGACATTAAAAAAGCGAGCGATTGCTCCATGTTTTAATTCTTTCGAGAGATGTCATGTTTTGATCCTTGATTGGTCTCATGTAGTCAAGTGATGTGATTTTTGATGCATGACCTTACGTTTCCGGTCTGATGCATTTGCATGCATATGAATAAAAGTCTATGGGGAGAAAAGTCCAGTGTGACCACAGCTTAAGTGCCATAGGGTTGACAAACTCCTACTGTGGAAGAAATGTTAAGGCACTGTGATAGGAGCCACCTATGCAATAAGTACATTCATGAAATTTTCTATCTGTTATATCTAAGTGAAAGCAATTGGGAACAGAAGAAACTCCAAGTGGATGCTGCACATGGATGGATGGATGGGTAGATGTCCCCCACCCCCAATCATGCTTCTCTGTCTAGAGCAAGGGTGCCCAAACTCTGTCCTGGAGTGCCGGTGTCCTGCATATTTTAGTTCAAACCCCAATTAAACACACCTGAACCAGCTAATCAAGCTCTTTCTAGGTACACTAAAACTTCCAGGCAAGTATGTTGAAGGAAGTTGGAGATAAAATATGCAGGACACTGGTCCTCCAGGACAGAGTTTGGAACATACCTGTCAATCTTTTTTGTGTTTTTCGTAATTCTCCCATATTTTACAGTTCTATCCCGCTATCATCCCGTAAAGGTATTTTCCTGTATTTCTCCCGTATTTTCAGTCTTTGTCTAAATAAACATAAAAGAGCCGATCCTCCCTATACGCAACCCATACAGCCGAACCACCAGGGGCCGAACCACCCCTTACTCTTAAATGAGTGTGTTCTGTGCTTTTGTTTTATTTAGGCATAAAAACAGCAGGATTCTCTTACCTTTTTATCACAGGTGCTGTCACCCCTCCTATGCAATCCTCAAAACGGTGCGTGATATAGCGTGCGTCATATAGCGGTGCGTGACTGTCAGCTGACGCGTTCTATAGTGATTGTGATGCCTGCTGCGCTGTCATTTGTCTGCTGTGCTGTCTGTGTGTCTGTTTTGCTTCCTCTACAAATGCACTGCAACGTTGTGGGGCATAATCAGGTGGATGGAGAACAGCGGAGTCTAAGTGTGCGCTCTTTTATCAGCATCCTGCTGTTTAAGAGACTCTTTTCCTGATGCTAAGGGTTGGACGGAGACCAACGGCGTGCGAGTTGGCAAGGCGATTTGCCTAATGTTTGGTCACACTGGGCTTAATATAAACTTTTGAAACGTGACTTTTGGCTTTCCCCTCTTTTTTCTTGTTTCACCTCAAGGACATAACAGTGATAAATAGATGGATTTTGTACACACGTTTTGAAGCACTGTACAGACTTATACACATAACTAATTATAATACCATCTAAAGATGTCGATGTCTTGGTGGGTGTTTTTTTTTTTTTTTCAAACACAAGTAATTTTGTTCTAAATGAGCATAAAAAAAAGAAAGCAATGCTATTATTATATAGTTAGATGTGTGCATTTTTAAAGTGACACCTCCGTTTTTTAAATGTAATTAAACAAAAAATCAAAATAAATGAGATTCATTCATTGCTTTTTAATCAGAATGTGTTAGTTATACAGTGAAGATTGAGATTTGATAACTTGATGCTATTTGTTTATAATAACTAATTAAATTAATTTTAATAAGCTAAACTGCAAATTTGCTGTTAATGTATATTATTTATTTTTTCTTTTGTAAATAATAATAATAAAACATATTACTGACTGTTCAATAGTTTATTTACAATGAAACAGCCTCAGAAGAACATATTTAGTAATTTGGGGATTTTTTTATGGGGAGGGGGGTATCCCTTATTATGGTGGGCATATCCCTTATTTTCACATCCCAATGTTGACAGGTATGGTTTGGACACCCCTGGTCTAAAGTAATAATGGGAGACATTATGCTTATAGCTTCAAAACAATTGATTCTTAAAATGATTCACTGTTCTGAAACAATTGAACTACTGTACCACATGCTAGAAATACCTAGGGGTGGGATCCCTTTAAATACAACAAAAACATGCACTAGAATAGGTATATTCAAACATACTGAACTTTAAAATATAACCTCTAAATGCACTTAGCTTAGTCTAATAATTAAATAATTAAATATTAAGTGTCTGTATATTAGACTTTTTATAAGTTTTCAAATCATGTATATTTTTGATCCATGTTGGGCTTGGCTAGCCATGGCCAACAAATAAATTACCTACTACTAACTGTTATTCCTTTTACATGTGTCTCATTAAAAAGTCTAAAAACATGTCAAATCTGTCAGCCTGATGGACAAGTCTGAGTTAAGCGATCACAGGGAAAACGACCTTGCTGCCAAGAGTAAAGTTGGCAGAGGAAGGGATTAAGATATTTGTTCAAGGTTTGGGCTTGTCCCCTTGGTCCCCTTGGACAGATTGCACTATCATGTTTTTCTATTCTTCTTCATTCTTTCATATCACATTTTACCTGTTTTTATGTTTTGTTTTTATGCATTTTTATTATTTTATTTTACTTGTTTCTTTTATTCTTGTTTATGTAAAGCACTTTGAATTGCCATTGTGTATGAAATGTGCTATATAAATAAACTTACCTTGCCTTGCCTTGGTTCCTGTGAAAGGAACTATGAAATGATTCAGCATACAAAGAAATTTTGCACAATTGCGTTCCCAACTTTAAAAAGAATCTTAAGGGACCATTCCTGCTCCAACATGACTGCACACCTGTACACAAAGCAAGCTACATAAAGATATGGATGAGGAGTTTGGTGTGGGGGAACTGAACTGGCCTGCACAAAGTCCTGTCATCAACCTGACTGAGCACCTTTATAGTTAGAGCACAGACCGATTCAGGCCTTCTTTCAAAATAAGTGGTTGACCTCAGAAATGCACTTTTGAAAATCTGGTCGAAAATTTCCGCTATCCATATTACACCCTACGGATTAAGATGATGCCATTAACAATCATATGCATATAAAGCGAGATGTCCCATAAACATATAATGTGTGTAAAATCACAATAGTGTATCTCTTGCTTTTCTGCCGCTCTTTCAAAACGCTTCTCCATTTTTTTTTCTTGACGTCAAACGTTTACGGTAGCTGAGCAAGCAGAAGCCCCTCTAACCCATTACCTAAAAACAGCCCACCAGCACTGCTCATTCTCACACACAAGATGCTTGTTCACCAGCAGATCAAACCACTTTTTTTCAAACCACAGCAGGTTTCAGTTCGACTCAAAAGATGTGTCACACTGCACACCACTGAGTTTTTCCACAACCTAAAACCAACAGCTGAATAAATTCACATTAAATATTATGCACATATAATATTATACATGAACTTTTGCTCCACTTCAAACTGAAATAGTTAGTCCAACATTCTACTTTTACATTATTAAATACTTTAATATTCTACATTTTAAAAGATAATGAAGGACATTTTCCACCATTAAGAAATGTTGGTTTTACTAAGAGTCAGAACAACATTTTTCATATTAATTAATTTACATTGTACTTGTAAACATTATATCAACTAATCCGTGTGCATACCTGGTTTTCATGATATTGTGGTTAGCAAATGTATCCTCATGTAGTAAAACCAGCAAATTTGAAAACATTTTGTTCCCAGTGAGGAAACAGCTCTTAAATAATCTGGTATGAAGCATTTTGAAAATGTAAAAGTGCAGATTGTTTTCTGTGAGTGTTGGATTTAGGGGCAGGGTTGGGATACGAGAATACGATTTACAGTTTCTCCACAGTGCAAACATCATGTCTATAGGAAGACCCCATAAAACATGAAAACCCTAACATTGTGTGTGTGTGTGCGTTTGTGTGTGTAAGCATGCATGTATGAGTATATAAAGGAGGGCTGAACTGTCTGAGGAGGATTCACACATCATTAACTGATCTGTTCTGCTTCTTCAAAACAGTTTTAGTGTTTTAAAATGAACAGTTTTATTATCAATATATATCAATGAACATCTGAAAATGTTTAACGCTTTTCTTTTGTTCTGTTTGTGTCGGCTCCATCTGATTGGTAAGTTAAGTTTTTTTTCATGCGATACCAGAACAGAATGTTTAATTTATCACATTGGTCATTTACAAAATGTTTTAAACCCTTATTTCATTAGTCATGTACTCTTAGCATTTATGCTAGCAAGTGTAGTTTTTGGGGGGGGGGGGGGGGAGTCTATTCTGTTAACCATTTAGGGTAACAGCTTCGACTAACAATTGACCATCATGTATTTGTGAAATTAGGAGAGCTTGTGTTCCTCTTTGTATGTGTATCAAGAGGTGAAATATCATTTTGGTTTTAAGTGAAATGTCTTATTTCTACACATTTCCAAATTTGTCCTTATTGAGTTTAAAAGCAAAATGCTTTAAAAATTATACACGCACACATATACATTAACAGATTTATTAAAAAGATATATTTATTAAAATAATATTTTAGTCACCAAACAGGTTTAGAAATAAAAAATACAATTACATTTTAGCAAAATATTTAAAAAAAATATAAAATACAACCTACAAAATTTCAACTAAATTTTTCAATTTTCAATGTTTTTTTTTTTTTTTTGCTTCTCTTGATTTTTAAAATGTATATTAAATATTTTTCTTAAACGTATAAATGTGGGGGTACTGGTTTTTGGACTGTTATCACAAGTTATTTTGTTAGATTATTTGCAGATTTGGCTTAAGTACTGACTAAACTAATGTATATGCACAAATATAATAGTGTAAAGCTTCCTATAAAAAAAATAAAATTATATATATATATATATATATATATATATATATATATATATATATATATATATATATATATATATATATATATATATATATATCCCTAAAAAGCAAATAATAATAAAAGTAGTAGTGATAGTGGTAATAATACTAATAATAAAAGTAGTAGTGATAGTGGTAATAATACTAATAATGATGATGATCATGATGGATGAATCTTAATAATAAATTAAAATTTTAAAATTAATACTAAGTTACTGATATTAGGAAAAAAAGACAATAAAAGGATTAGTGTTTGTATGGTGTTGTATGTGTAAAGAGTTAACATTTTGTAATGTCAAATGTACCCGCAATTATACAAACACCCATATTAGCACTCACATACACACACACACACACACACACTTTTAGGTTTATACTAAATCTTATTTCGGCATAGTAAAATAAACATGGTTAAATTCTAATTGTACAAGGTGATTTCAAACTTTGTAAAGCAACAGTAACCCTGATCTTGTTTTTCAGGTGTGTTTGGCTCCAGTAGGAATGAAATGCAGTCATTCTCAGTGATGGAGGGAGATTCTGTCACTCTACACACTGGTGTTACTGAATTACACAAAGGTGAATTAACATGGCACTTTGTAGCTGATAACTCTCTAATAGCTCTTATTAACAGAGCTTATCAGGCCTTCTCCACAATGGATGGTCCTGATGGGAGATTCAGAGACAGACTGAAGCTGGACAATAACACTGGATCTCTGACCATCATCAACATCAGATCTGAACATGCTGGAGTTTATGAAGCGCAGATATTTTCAGATAATACATCATCAAAAAGATTTAAAGTTACTGTCTATGGTGAGTACAAAGCCTTCTTGTTCGACCATTTACAATTTATTGTTTAAGTATTTCATAGCACAAATGCCAATAGATAATATCATTGCAATTGCATTACATGTGTACTCAGCCCGTTCAAACAAAAAGTTTCCTATTTTAAACACATTCATATTTCTCTTTACACTGATTCCAGCTCGTCTGCCTGTTCCTGTCCTCATCTTCAACTCCTCTCAGTGTTCCTCATCCTCACAGTATAATTGTTCAGTGTTGTGTTCAGTGGTGAATGTGAGCGCTGTGAGTCTCTCCTGGTACAAAGGAAACAGTGTATTGTCCAGCATCAGTGTGTCTGATCTCAGCATCAGTCTCTCTCTACCTCTGGAGGTGAAATATCAGGATAACAACACCTACAGCTGTGTGATCAACAACACCATCAGCAACCAGACCACACATCTGGACATCAACACACACTGCCAGCCATGTTCAGGTATGCGCTCATCTACACATTCACTTACGTTAATGTCTCTCAATCATAAAAATCCTCCTCTTCCTCCTGAAGGCTCAGCATTTTGGACGGTGTTCATCACTACTGCTGTTGTTGGATCTCTGTTGACTGTAGCTGCTGTCTGGATGATCAGGATCTACAACAATCAGAGAAAAACAGACCATGAAGGCAAGCATTAACAACCTTTTTACCAAATGGACAGTACTTTGACAAACATTTAGAGTACTGTATAGTTCCAATTGCCTTTTAATAAACATGATAATTGTCATTATTTAAGGGCACCTATTATGCCCCTTGTCACAAAGCGTAATATAAGACTTTTGGTGTCTCCAAAATGTGTCTGTGACATTTCAACTCAAAAAACCCTTCGGACCAATAATTATACCCTGTTGAAAACACCAATTTTTGGGTTAAAGTAAAAACAAGCCATTTTGGTGTATGTGCCTTTAAATTTAAACGAGCGGATTTTCCTTGCATTTGAAAAGTAATAGCATTTGGACACAGTTTCCATCAATTATTTTTTCCTGTACAATATGGATTATTGCATTAAAAATATCAAGATGCACATCGATTTTAAAAAAGCAAACAAGTGAGTAGGATAAACTTTTTATTTGATACGAAATAAGTAAGGAACTATGATGGAAACACATTGACTGAATAAATTACAGAATTAGGACAAAAATGACGGTCATGGGCTGGCATTAAATGGATGAACCAGTGAATTGACCATGTTATGAAATATCTGAAATGTTGTTTTTGTCATTTTAAAATCCCTTAGTCAAAGTCTGTCATCGAAATTACAGTGGTCGCTCGTTATACATGGGGAAAAAAAAAAAGCACAATAGGTAAATCCTTGGTAGTCAGCTTCATATTTTACAATTATTATCGATTTTTTAGGCTGTAAAACACCTCACTGCATGCACACTTTATACACTTTTCTCGGACAGGCATTAACAGTTTCACACTCTTTTTATTTTTTTTTAACCTCTCAAAGTTCATTTGAAAAATAAGTCCAGTATTTTAAAATGAAACCAAAGATCAAAACCAACTGATCGACATTTATTTATTCAGAAATGGCGCCCTACAGCCGCATAACTTCTTCAGCATGTCCAGAAGTTCAACTTTTTGATTGAGGTAAAGTTGGTTTTATATTCGCACAGTGACCATTTGTGACATGCCACTTTGAATATTGGTTCTTTAATCTCATGTAAATATGACTTCAAAACAACATTAGCTCTATTTACTTAACTGTGAACAATGTTGTAGTTGAATAGTCATGGGCTGCTAATATGAGTTTCCTATTTAGAATTTGCAAACAATACTTTTCTGAAATTATATTATTAAGGAGAGACTCTGAATGTGCGAATATAAAATCAACTTTATCTCAATAAATTTGAGTAATTGTTAGCATCTTTCGTTGCCTTTTGTGTGCTACCACAGGTGCCTTTAACAGTGCAGAACGTATCGTTGAGATTGTGGGGAGAAAACTTGCAAACATATAGTACAGCACTGCTAGTGATTGAATATTTATGCAAATTTAGCAAGATGAATGCATTCTGTACTGTGCAGGATTAAGATTGCTTGACAATGGTCTACAGCCAGTCAGAACGCAGAACACCATGCGCTATAGAAAGAAGCATGTTAAATTACACACACACACACACACACACACACACACACACACACACACACACACACACACACACACACACACACACACACACACACACACACACACACACACACACACACACACACACACACACACACACACACACACACACAAAAAACCCTGCTAAAAGTGAACCATGTTATAGCGAGAGACCACTGTATATGTATTATCAGTATTAATACTTCCAGAATGATTTTAAGCTTCTCTACTTCCAAAAAGTAGTCTTACGCCTCCAAAAGCCACCATATGTTTATTGCATTTTGTTTTTGTTTTCTGAGTCATACTGTATGTTATGCATGTATGTATATACATATTCCAGCTTTGCGCTAAAGTCTAAGTCACATCTTTGGATGGAAACATAGCATTTGGTCTTGTTCTAATACCTATGTGTCAGGGCAGGCACAGTGACAAAGTGAAAACAAAAGAAATGAGAAGGATCAACATAGAAACAAAAATGTAATCAAAAATATACCTAGCATACACAATTTAAAAATGAAAAGTCACTCGTTGGCTTCGTAACATCAATGTCAGTGTAATGTAAAAAGATGACAGGATATTTGTGTTTTAGCACTCTTTTTCTGATCTAATTTTCATTTAGTTTAATAAAAAAAGGAAATAGCACCATTCTTTCAAACGATCTTTACTGAGGTGAAATTTGATTTATATTTAAACATTCGTTCATTTTTGGAACATTATTAACAAAGCATTATATATATATATATATATATATATATATATATATATATATATATATATATATATATATATATATATATATATATATATATAGTTGATGTCAGAATGATTAGCCCCCTTTGAATTTTTTTTTCTTTTAAAATATTTTCTAAATGATGTGCAACAGAGCAAGAAAGTTTTCACAGTGTGTCTGATAATATTTTTTCTTCAGGAGAAAGTCTTATTTGTTTTATTTTAGCTAGAATAAACACAGTTTTTAAATTTTTTAAAATCATTTTAAGGTCAATATTATTAGCCCCTTTAAGCCATATATTTTTTCGATAGTCAACAGAACAAACCATCGTAATAAAATAACTTGCCTACCCTGACCTGCCTATAAACTAATTAACCTCGTTAAGCCTTTAAATGTCACTTTAACCTGTATAGAAGTGTCTTAAAAAATATATAGTCAAATATTATTTACTGTGATCATGGCAAAGATAAAATAAATCAATTATTAGAAATGAGTTTTTAAACTATTATGATTAGAAATGTGTTGAAAAAAAAAAAAAAATCACCCGGTTAAACAGAAATTACGGAAAAATTGCCTAGTATCTAGTAAATTTTTACGGAATTTTTTTTACTTTAACTGTATATTGACCTTTCTTCCAACAACTTTTAACCTTGAAAAGTTTGAAAAGGAGTTTATTAAAAATTTTAATACTTTAAAGTCTCGGTTAATGTTGTTTATTACGATACAAAACCCTTGTAATAAACTGCCAGTCATTTCTCTGTTATTTTACAGACTTATTTCTCTATACATTTCTTATACATTATTTGAAAATGGTAAAATGTCAATAAAAGTCCATTTGTTGCAAGTTGATGAAGAGATAAAGGTCCCATAATGCAAATCACATTCAAAAATGGATGGAAAACACTTGTAAATTATAAACATTTTTATAGTGTAGACTTTTAACTATCTGCCGATCACAGATAGACAAAATGAAAGACATGGCACAACATACAGAGCTGAAGACATGGTTAATACATTGTCAAATCAACAACATGATGAAGGGCTACTGAAAAAAGACATCAAAAAAGACTGGATGGACTGTTTATCGTTCTAAAATGGCTGTGTACACACAGTTCTGTCCAAACACCTTTTAAAACAGTACTTTGCATAACAGGTGCCCTTTAAAATGTGAATTTGTGTGTAAGAAAGTTAAAATAAAACTAAAATTTGTGGGCGTTTTAGTTTTTAAGATATAGCACCTTGTATCATTTTAGTTGTGAATTCATTCTTTACATTTGACAGTCTCTAAACAAATCCAATAGTAAGTTAACACCTTTTTATTGTTAAATCAGTTGAGATTCGTGAAGAAGAGATCACTTATGCAGAGACAACGTTCAGCAAAAGAATTGCACATAACTCGGTAAGATTATGTTAATCTTTATCATCTCAGCAGGAAGTGCAGGTGTCTAGCGCGTTTTCAAAGAGAGGCCACTGCCTCAAAAGAGGGTCGTTGAGCTTCAAATGTTCTCATACATCTATATTTCGAATTTATAGTTTCATTTTGTGACTGAAACAGGAGATATACAATCTGTACTTTAAATTCAAATTAGTCATAAACAATCCACATTTAATCTAATTATCATAAACAAAAAGTGTATGTGCTACACAACTATTTATTTAAGCAAATTAAAATCTTGTTTTTGCTCAAAGCTAACCTAATGTATGCTAGTCGAGCAAAAAATAACTTTGTTCATAATTATAAAACATTTTATAGCCTACTTGTCATACATAAATGCTACATCAGTTAGCATAGCATTATATTACATAGAATACTTTAGCATTTAACACATCAACCACATCACATCGTGTTGGTTTTTTTGTGTTTCATTACTTCAAAACGATGCAACAAATAGCTTGTTTTACTGCTTTAGCTTTGTACCTTCATTAAAAAAAAACAAAGGTTAAACCATTTTAGCAAGAACATAGTGGTGTAGTTGTGCATTTAGTAGCCTGATAAAACCATGAGGGGATAAAATAACATCTTTCCGTTGTAAGAGCAGCCACAGATCTGCTCTTCAACCCCTTTTTATCTGTTGATCAAACTCTGCAGCGCGCCAGTAGCACGTATGCAGTATCACGTGCAGCTGCTTCTGCTACTTCAGTTGTTGTGGGCAAACAAACATGCTAGCAGATCAACCGCTGCTGTTTAGGAAAATGTTTAAACCACAGATATGGTTAACCATATTTAAATGACGCTCCTTTAAACTGCTTCTTGTTAGTGCTGTCACGGGAGGGAAATAATTTTTAAATAACCACCTATATTAAAAATGACTGTAGTAAAATATAGCTAGACATCACACATGCTAGACCTATTGTAAAAGCATTCATAAGCCCAGGTAATATGTTAGGCTAAAATGTAAACAAATGACCTAATTCCATACTAAGTTTCTAGTTTCTATGGTATATTTTACTGCAAAGCACAACACACAAAATATTACACTTTACTAAAGTAGGTTATAGTTCAAAAACACCATGGTATTTACTATATTTTTTTCATGTGATCAATTACATTGAATGGCAGGATGAGCTTTAGAAAAAGTTGTTAATATCTTCTGTGCCTTATTTTTTTTTTACAGGAAGTTAACGAAGAGGATCAAGTAGAATATGGAAACATCATCATGAGATGACGTCACTATAAGAACATTTAGAACTCTTTTGAAATGTCGAAGTTTTTCCACTAGCGATGAGTTCTGTGAACACTGAATCAGGAGAGTATGTTGACTTCAGTCAATGGGGTATATGCACAGCTAGTGTTTTTCTAGCCAGCAATAAACTTCTGGTGAAAGCCTAATGTGACCATTTTCAATTTTATAAGGTTTCTTTCACAGCATTGATGTTGTAATGTAATTACAATACATTCAGTTAAATAGACTTAAGCATACATTTAGTTGTTCAAGCATAAAATGAAATGTAAGACCTTGTACATGCTAGCGCCATCAGGATCAGCAGGCCAACGCAAAAACTTCATTAAAAATACTGGAGTAAAACATCTATATTTCAAAGACATGGCGGGGGGAAATGGAATTTAATGCAGTGCTTCTTGTCCGCTTTGAGACCCACTTTGTCATATATCAGTAAATATCACAGATTTTTTTAAGGAATCAGACCTTAAATGTGGCAGTTTTATAATAGAAAAACAGTTCATCAGAAGCGCTAATGCTAGCTGAAATTAAAAGTTTGTGTGCGTATACCCCATTAAAATTAAGTTATTGTACATTTACACTAGAAAATGTTTTAAAATGACTTGCATGTGAATATATGCACATGTAACGGAGGCAAGCTAGTAAGTGCTTTGCAAGTAAACCTCACTCCTCTGACCTCAAAAGGTGCTGTAGCGACAGACGCTAAAGGCCATAGTCTTTAGCCTCCTTGTTAGAGCAACCGACTCCCATGTAGAAGCTCGGAGCGGGTTGGGTGATGTAGGATCGGCGGGGTTACACACATAAATATATTCTGATAAAAAATTAAAAAAAATAAAAAATAAAAAACTTTAAAAGAGAAGGTTTTCCCGCCCAGGGTCAAATTTACACAATGTACATACACAGATATCAGATTAATTTTTAGAAATTAGTAATGAGACATTTTCTAAAATTGAATAAAAGTGCCTTACTGACCTGTTTATCAGAGCACTTAATAGATCTAACATAACAAGCCCTGAAAATGGAATGAGAACATATCTTAGAGCTATTTTAATTGTAATATTAACAAATTGCTGTTGATGCACTTGTTTTAAAACATTTGTTCTAGGTTTGTAAAAGCGATTTCTTGTTGTTGTTGAGTGTTTAGGGTCATTTACATGGTTTTGACCAGCTTGTCGTCATTTTTTTCTACTTTAAGCTCTTATAAGTTAGACAAGCAAGTTACCTTGAGGGCTGTTTAAAGAAAAAAAATATTGATTGAAAACTTACTAATTAAATGAAAGATCTGCAAAAAAATCTTAAAAAAGTTTCAGTAATGATGATGATAATGATGATGATGGTTTAAATCATGGGGCAGTTAAATTTTAATGATGAGTAAAAGACTAATATGTGGGTCAAATTTACAATTATTAAATCACCCGAAAGACCAAATACAAATATTGTCACATTGTTTCACTAACATATCCATGTCATGAACCATATAATTAGTTAGCTAAAGTTTATCAATCCAATAAATCATGGGCATACAGGCCAACTTAATGGAGAAAAGACTGAAAGGTGTTAAAATAAAGAGAAGCTTCCTGTTCATTTATGGGTTCTAATACATAAGTGTTGTGTTCCTTCGGTTTCTTTCAACGTTAACGCCACCTTCTCGGGTATCCTTGTATTTCTAGCCAGATTGCGCCATCTGGTGGGTTAACAAAGTCACAGCAGTAGACTAGGAAAAAAGTAAAGCGACTTTTATGCGATTTTCATATTAATAACATCCGTCTAATTCATAAAATATATTTAATTAGCTTTTGTCTGAAATTATAAGCCACTTTTTAGATACAAAAAACAGGTTTACAGATAAAGACTTATGAGGCCTTTGAATGATTTATCCTGATTGGCTGATCTCTAATGTTATTTTCTGGAGAGAAAAAAGCACAGCCAAAGTAGTACCGGCACGTTGAGTGCATTACCTTCTATATCACCACGCTGAATGATTTCAAACACAACACAAGGCTTTGGATGAGATGTGTGAAACTAGTGTCACACACAGGAGCAGTTTTAGGACAAAAATCTGACAGATGTCTAAAATACAGCATCAGAGCTAGTGTGGTAACCACAGTGTAACTGTATTTAATATCAGCACCAGTCTGGTGAAGTCCACAACCGACGTAAAGGCTATTTATTATACCTTTATACATTTTAGAATTCGACTGCAGGCCATTAATTATTCCTTATTAATGAAGGGTTGGGCAAGGTTCAGTGTCTCAACTTTTGCATCCTTGATTATTGCTTTTATTTCTCTACAGTTAACCATCATGTTTTTTTTTACACAGATTAGTATACATTTTATTTTTTCTGCAATATTACTTCATAGCAGCAGAACAAAAGTAGTCCCTTCACTCAAACCAAACCAATGACTGTAAAAAATATGGACGACGCGACAGCCCCTTTTGCCATTGAACGCCTTGAGGGCAAAACGCCTGCTTGACGGGCACAAACTGTCGCAAAAGACTGCTGAAATTGGAGCCAGACATGCGCAGAAGGACTGTCTGATGGAGCCAGAGGAGGAGCCGCGATAATGAGCGGAGTCGAGCTTCCAATCAAACGCTTTATGTAAAATCAACCACGCCCCCCGAACTTCTCACTCGACTGCCGGTGTCTGCACTATAACAAACGCTCACTGATGTAAATAGAAGCACTTACATTAAAAAAACACAATAATATACGGTTTAAAAACGGTGTGATGTAAGCTGTTAAACTTTAATAAAAGCAATACATGGTGGACTGCAGAAATAAACGATCTTTTATACACTCTAGCCTGAATATGAGCACAAATAATATATTCTCTTATTGTTATATTTGTTGTTGGTATTTGTTATCTTCATAGGGGTAGAAATAACACTTGTAAAATATGAACAATAACATATAAACAACACATACATTTTTAGAAAGGTTTTTATTTTTAATTAGCCATCAACAGAACCCAAAATATAGCCTACACACCATAACGATTTACCATGCGGGAACAATCGTGCGTTTAGAAGATAAATACAGCAAGATTACTAAATATCAACAGGATATTTACACATCCCAACCCTGCAATTTGTCAATTTGTGCAAAAAAACTTTGCACTATTAATACAACTTCTATCTGCTGTAACATCACTAGTATATTGTTTATTCATTTTCGCTTGAATTGTTTATTTATTTAATTTTTTTGCCTCCGTTTTCATTTGGTTTATTCGATGCCTTCATTATATCTGGCAACGAGGAATTTACATTCTTTTTAATGTTAGCTGGAGTGTTCAAATAAAACGCCAACAGTAAATGATGTAAATAAATAATATCTAACATTTACAGCTCTATTAGGTTATATAAGATTCGATTTCAAGAACCTTAAAATGATTTATAACAGCAAATTCAGTAGATCACTTAATAACATGCCAAAACTTAAAATGCAGAGACGTGCAAGTTCAAATAACCTTACAGGAGATCAACGTGAAGATTATTATTTAAACACAAAGAGAATTACTGCTAACGATCTCCTGTATACCCCGTACTTAAATGGGTTTATTTTATTGTGCAGTTTTATTGTCATTTTCGTATTTATTATTATTATTATTTAATACTTGTGCAACCGATACAGGTTTATTGTTATTTATTTTGTCCTTTATTTAAATAATTGCTATGCTATTTGCATCTTTATTCAAAGGTTAAACTCAGTGATACACTTTGCGTTCACATAGTAGCATGCGTTTGTTGTTATATCAACAAAAATGGGTGTAATAACGTTAACAAATGTGAGGGTTTTATATAATGAAGATTCAATCGCGCCAGCTCCGGGCATCAGCGCATAACCTAGTCGCGGCGTCGCGGGCTGATTCCGGCTCGCATGCGGCAGCGCCTTCTCGCTCGGCCGCCGCATCTGGCTCAATTGACTCAGGCTGGACTCGGGCAGTGAGTCCAGGCATCCGGAGTAGGTCCAGCAGAGGTAGTCAGTCTGAGGGGTAAGTCTCCGGCAGGCAAGAACTGGCCCCTGTGTATTTTGCTATCTGGGTGGTTAGGCGTGTATTAGCAAACTAATAAAGCCCGAAAAAAGCTCTGACCTTAGCGAATAAACAGTGTTCCACCAGATCATGTATGTCAGAAACTGTAGTTTACTGCTGAACTCATTTTGTCATAGTAAAATATCACAGAAATCGAGTAATAACACTTCAGTCCTCTGCCGAAGCTCAGACGCCGCGCTTTGAGAAACTGTCAATCACAGCTGTCAATCACGATGACACGCCCAGCATTAAATTACTGCTAAAAACAAACTGTTTACAAAAATGAGGATCTGCACCTATTTCAGCACAATAACCAGAGCCTTAATCGACCAGAACTATCTTTCGGGACATTTTATTGCAAGTGTAATTAATTTTTTTATTTGGGCTCAAGTCTCCTTCATTAACACGGAGGAGGCGGGCTTTATGACTTGTACTGCAGCCAGCCCCCAGGGGGCGATCTAAAGGCCGAGACCTTCACTCAAACGCAGGCTTGCGGCACACTTGAACCAAACACACAAATGTCTAATGTAACCTACAAACTGCTTGTCCACCAGCAGCTCAAACCACATCTCTGATGACCATGAACCACAGCAGGTTTCAGTTTGACTCAAAAGCTAAGTGTCAATAGAACAGCAGAGATTGTACTTGGTTTTAACATTGTACTTTGGTTTTCTAAATACAAAAATTAAAAAGATATATTACACAACCGTACTAAAAATCAAATATATTTAATCAAATATAGTCAATTCACAGAATATTGTTATTTTTCCACATTTTCACATAGTACACCAGATTATAAAAGTAAAGTATATAACCCGCTCATTAAAAAAGGCACAAGGACCAGACAAATATTTACTTCAAATAATACGATCACATAACACAAACTAATGAAACATGTAGGAGGAGGGTCAAGCTGTGAGAGGAAGATATACACGAGCAGTGTTTTTTCAGAGCACAATCTTATTTGTTTAAAAACCGAACTGTTAAGGAGTGTTTTGCATGTTTCTTTTCTTCTGTTTGTGCTGGAGGACTGGTTAGAGCATTTTAACATACTCATTGTTTCCATTTTTTAGTAATAAATCTACAGCAATAGTGCTCAGATATGGGTTTATACATTTAAATAGAAAGTTACAGGTTTTGAAAGATGATAAATAACTACTACTACTAATATTATTACTATCATCATCATCATCAACTATTGAAAGTATCTGTCAAGACACATATGAAATGTACATCGTATCTGCATAATTGGAGATGCTCTGTAGTGGATCGGCATTAAAAAGTGACAATTGCCTTAAGCTGTATACTTAACTTTAACAGTAACAGTAATTTAACAACAACTACAGCAGTATTTTACACTACTCTGCCTGCGTGAATTGCTGTAATGTTCCACAACTTGAAATATTGGCTTTTTAATTCTCTTCTTCAATCAAAAGCAGCTTTGGCACATTCTACATAGTAAAAAGCATCATAAATAAAGATCAATTGAGTTATAGATGGCGGGGAAAAGACTGCAAGATGGTTTTATATAGTGATGTAAACATCTTATACATCATAACTAAACTTGATTATCACAACAGATAAAAAAAAAAAAACTCTAAAGAAAGTCAATTTCTAAGTTATGTAAGTGACTTTCATTATGTTTTGTGTCTCGGCTGTAAGCATGGGCCGGTATAAGTTTTGGATGATATGATAACCTTGAATAAAAATACCACGGTTTCACGGTATTGTGATTACTACTTTAAAATAAGTTCATTTTTAATGTCTGAGAAAAAAAAAAAAAAAAAGCAACAACTATATTTTAGGAAACATTTATAATATTTTGGAATAGAAAACATTTCAGGCTTAACAATTATAAGAAATAAATAGTCTGCTGTCTTCATTGATTTCAAAAACACAGAGTTATTTACACATAAAAACCAAACTTATATACCTTAGGAACAACAGAAAATGTTTGTGGTTTTAAAACGTTTAAAAACCTTTTCCAAACCGCGGTAAACCTTGAAACCGGTCATCCCATGCCTACTCGACTGTTGTTGTAATTGCTCTTCAGTTCAGAAGCAAATTAAATACATATTTTAAAAAGATGCTTCAAAATCAATATAGTCAACATAATCAAAACTTAACATTTGATGTTGCTAAAGGAATATTCAGAAGCAAAGGGGACAAAACCTCCTTTTATGTCCTTTAATAGTTAAGTAGTATAGCCTACTACGCATTTTCTCCACTGATCTTCAGTAAATATTATCTGAATAATGGCGCCATCATGTGGAAACACTTTCTATTTATCTGATAAAACTGTCATTTCGTGTGCAGCTAAAAGTTAGTGAGAGCATCTCACTTGTGTTTGTTTAATATTGTATCAAAGCCCACTCAAACTACAGGCCTATTTTAACGTTATTTAGAGGAATTAATAAGGAGTTAGTAATTACACTCACCTTTGACAGACAGTAGCCCACCATCGAGTTCTGGTGCTGTTCTGAGCCCACACTTTATGGTTCTGCTGTTGAGTTATGAATCCGGAATCAGTGGTTTTGATGTCTATGATGGATTTAGTCTGTTTATTTAGCTATAGGTTACTCTAAACAGGCTGTTCTGTCGAATATACGAAAAAACGCCAAACCTGTTTTCATAAAATTACTGCTGAACAGCTGCTCGCAATCAAGGAAGGCTCAAAGCAGACCGAGCATGCGCGGATTAAGGCAAACAATAAATAAAATCTGACACCTGGGGCCTGTTTCAGTAAGGAGGTTCAAACAACACGGAGTTTAAACTTGAACTCTGAGTTGATTTACCGAGAGATTAAAAACTCAGAGTTTTCGGTTTCAGGATAGCTGATCTGAGTTGGATCAATCAACTTTGAATAGCTGACGCGTACTAAACAGTTCCTGTAAATACTATAAAACTATTTTATGTTTCTTCAAATAGTTGTATTACAATCCAGCTCTTTCAAACGAGTAATTCATCTTCATAGTATCATCATGGCAAAACTTTACTCCATCCAGTAGGGGAGAAATATGCACTCAAAGCTGGTTTGCCATCCGTCATAAAACATCAATGAAGAAAACGAAAAGACAAGAAATGAAAGAGAAAATAACTGTTAAATTGTGCCTCTAAAGATGAAATACAGTGTGCACATGCATTGCACTCATCTGTATCAATTTTATAAAGTTATTTTGTCATCAACATCGGTATTTGAAAGCCAAATGTTATCATACTTGTCTATTTAATAAAATTTGTCAAAAGTGTGCCCTTTTAAGGATGTTATGGAATATGTTTGAGCGTCTCCGTTCATTTATCTGCATAATTTATTCCATAGTACATTAATAAAAGACTGACTGTGACATTATGCATCTAAATGTTTACATTATTAAGCTACAGACCGGTCGCGTTGTGATTTACAATATATATATATATATATATATATATATATATATATATATATATATATATATATATATATATATATATATATATATATATATTTTTTTTTTTATGTATTATGTATTATTACTAATTATTTAGCTATACAATTAGCATATTTTGTGCATAATATAATTTGATAATTTTAGTTAATAGTTGCATTAAAAAAACACATGCTTTATTTTTTTTTCACTAGATTGTGACCCTTGGGGTGAGACTGCAATAGTGTCAGATGCAGCAGATTGATTTTATGGCACCAAGTTAAACTTTTTGTTAAACTCACGTACATTAAAAATAAATACACGCTACAACTGAAGATGGAGGATGATCTCTTGAGAAATAGTATCTGGATGCAGCCCTTTTGAAGCAAGCTGAGATTGCACCACAATGTCAGACACAATGCAGGCAAATGGAGTGACGTTACTGTTAGGGGGAGGGTTAAGTGAGCCCTTCAAAAAGCATCCCGATCCCTCTCCTCTTGAGTGGTGTTTTCCAAAATTAAATAAAAAAAATAAAATAAAGACTTGGACCTATTGGTGTTTGTGCGCCGTTTCATGCAAGGTTTGTATATATATATTTATAACCACCTCAGAGCATATACGGGGTTACGAGTCACTGGCATTGGTATTTTGGGGGTCAAAGGCTGAAAAGTTTCAGAACCAGGCCCGGATTGGCTAATCGGGAGGACAGGGAGAATTCCCGTTGGGCCGGTCCGTTTTTTGGCCGTGAGGGCCGGTGTCCCTAGCTCCAGAATCTGTTGCTCTCAGCAGTCACACTTTTTAAATATAATTTATTTATGTACTTGACCACAGCCTTCTCATTTATGCAGGTTAATGATGATATAACTAGATAAGTCACCATTCAACGTACAGTTGTTGTGGTACAGTGGTTAGCACGTTAGGTTAAGGTGCGGCCAACCAGGGTTTGGTCCTCGTCTATGAAGATTTTTTTTTTTTCATTTTTATTGTTAAGACATATAATACTGTAAGGGTTGTTGAACATTTGAAGTTCTAAAACAGCTGTTTTCTCAAAAAAAAAAAAGACGTGATAGTGTAATTAGAAACTGAATTGGAAATGACCTTATTTTAAGATAGTCAGTGGTGAACTGAGGTGGGCCGGTCTAAGGCTTGAAACTCCAGGGCTGAAAAAGAGTCCCACTCCGGCCCTGTTCAGAATCATTGGTTTATATAATAGTATCTGACTGCAGACTGAAGCTGCGGTCACACTAGAGTTTGTGCAAGCGAAATTTTGATGTACAGTGCTGTGAAAAGGGGCGGGATTAAACAAGATGATTAGACATTTAAAAAAGCGAGAGATTGGTTCATATTTAACATTTCTGTCCAGAGAGGTCATGTTTTGATCTTCGAGTGGTCTCATGCAATTATGTAATTAACCAAGCTTGAACTTTCCAATGCAGCAAACTGTGAAACTTGTTGCACGAGGTTGTGTTTCCAGTCTGACGCATTTGCGTGCGTATGAATGGAAGTCTATGGGGAGAAAAGTGCAGTGTAATCGCAGCTTTACCCAGGAAATTAAGCTATAGTTCAACTTGCAGAGTGTATTTTCTGTCATGAGTTTGGTTAATGATTTGACACTTTGTATTATTCATATTAAGCTGAAATAGTTTCACTTAAATGTTTTACTCAACCAAATGTATACCACTAGGAATAAAAACTGTAAGTGCTTAAATTCTAATTCACAGAAGAAACCATTGGAAAGTGATGTTTCACTTTTTTGTCAGATTTAAATGTCTGATAATAGCACAACAGGAAACCTCCAGACTAAACACACACGCTTTTTGATCACCTCATACCGTGTTTCTGAATAAAATTAAACCACATCAACTTTCTGTTTCACTTACATGTTGAGTTGCTAAAATCACACCCAAGTGTGATGGATGACAAATTTTTTCTTTGTCTTTTTCCATATGCCACATTTGCAAATTTAAAAGCATAGCATTTTGTTTTAAAAGCTTTACTACACCCTAACATTTTGTGATTTGTTTAATATAATGTTCAGAGTGTCTGATTTTCCATCATGTGGGAGGATACGAACACCAGATGAAAAAGGCTTCAGCGGAAAATCAGATCAGACACCGAGTGCTTGATGGAAATGATTCACATGCATGTTTTGTTCCAGTTGATCTGGTGGCTACTAGTTGGTAAGTTATCAAAGATTTTATTCAGCTTAATTTCTTCAGTTTCAAAACATTACGTTTTAATATTCAGATTAATATGCTTCTTATTTTATTTTTTCATCAAATTAGTTATGGTGAGATTTTTTTAAAGTCATGTCTCATTTCAGCAAGCATGTTTTAGGATCTCACATATAAAAATCTGAAACTACTGTTGGGGATGTTTTCATCCACTCAGGGGTGATTTTAAGTTTTAATTTGGCCACAACATGTTCTGTGTTTCAGCTAGCAGAATGATTTTTGTTGACAAATCTTACTTTGACACATATTTTGAGAAAATGCTTAGAATTGTTTTTGTTTTTTTATTAATTAACAATACACTCAAATTGACTAACCATTTGTTGTGTTAGGAAAGAAAACTTCCACTAAACTAAACTGCTGTACAAATACATCAGATAAATATGATCAAAACTACTAAATTGCTTAGAAAATTACAGAATTTTAACTATTTAATTGCAAAATTCATAAATGATGTCACTGATTAGGGTGAAAAAACACAAAATTATGTATTTTCATTAATAAAAAAAGTAATTGCGGACTGGACTTTATATGAAAGTCTTGGACATGTGAAACATCATTGCCTTAGATGCATTGTTTTATGTTAGTCTTCATTTTTGACTCCCTAATTTACTCTTGGTGGTTGACTTGCCCCATTACCTTGCTTTATAACCACATTTTTTTTATTACAAACCCATGACACCATAATCATGCATTTTTGATTGTTGGTGGATTTCCCTGTTGGGAAGAAGAAAAATGTTTTAATATTTACTGTTGATCATCAGCGGGCACCATTGAACCTTAAAAAAAAAAGCTTAGTTTCTTGATTTTATATGGAGTGTAACAGCAAATTAAAGTGTTTGAGAGTGTCAGAGTGACCTTTACGCTCTTACCTTGATGTGTCTGAGAAAATATAAACATGCATCTCAGCTCTCAGAACTACATGGAGTAAATAAAAACAAAGACTGTGCATGTTTGCAAGATCAAATGTGGATATAATGGAAGTCAATGGGGAAAAAAACAGCCACCAACAGTAAATTAGGGAGAACAAATGAAAATATAACAATGCATCAAAGCCAATGTTGTTATTTATCATGCACATGTCCAAGACTGAAAAGAGGAAGTAAAAAATCCAGTCCACAATTACTTTTTATATTGAAAATACGTCATTTTGGGTGTTTTTTCCCACCAAATCAGTGACATAATTTGTGAATTTGGCAATTAAAGAGTTACAATTCTCTTTTAGTTTAGTAGTTTTGATCAGGACGGAGGTTGATTAACAGATTTAATGAATAAATAAAAACAAATATTTATCTGATGCATTTTTACAGCAGTTTAATTTAGTGGGTAGTAAATTTGAACATCGCATAAGGGTTAATTGTCTAGCAGATACATTGAAATCAGCAAAAGAGCAAAACAATGTTGTGGCTGTGACAAATACATTAATTTCACATCCAATTCACACTTTTAAAGGCTGCCAGTGCACAACTACGGAACCCCGGAAGGGACGTAGTGGGGGAGAAAAAAATGGGTGGGTGAAAAAAAAATAATGGGTGGAAGAAAAAAAATGGGTGGGAGGAAAATATATATTTCTAAGTTTTTTTGCGTTCTCTCGCAAAGTTTTGCGTTCCCTCGCAAAGATGTTTTGCGTTCCCTCGCAAAACTGTTTCTCCACAAACACTTCCTGTTCACTGCACTCACGTAAACCCTCCCGTTTTTGCCGAAATTCTCCCGTATTTTACCATTCTATCCCACTTTCTTTACATTACATTTGGCTTGTTAAAATTACCTTCATCATCACATGGATCAGAATTAACCTTGAACATTATTTAGCTGTAATTAAAATGGAATGTAGCAATAGGTTTTTAGACTGCACATATTATTACACATTTAAAGATGAAATATTTTTCTACACTTATTTGTTAATCGCTTTCTTGCTTTCATGTTTGTGTGTGGAATCTTAATCTGAGACTAAACCGGTTTCTTTTCTCCAGGTGCATTTGCTAAGAATGTGTCTGTGTCTGTGTCAGTGACCGAAGGAGATAATGTTACTCTAATCTCTGGTGTAACTGAAATACATAATGACGACATACTGTGGAAATTCGTACCCGAAAACTTTCTAATAGCTAAAACTAGCATGGATAAGCAAAACTTCTCCACATTTGATGGTCCTGATGGGAGATTCAGAGACAGACTGAAGCTGGACCGACAAACTGGATCTCTGACCATCACAAACATCAGATCTGAACATGCTGGAGATTATGAACTAGACATAAGTGAAAAAAAACTGATATCAAAAACATTCAAGGTTTCTGTTTATGGTGAGTAAAGATCTTTAGTCCTGTCCTTCACAAATTCCTCAACAGTTTACACTCATTAAACACATTCAATCTTTATTCTCTGACCTTCTCCAGCTCGTCTGCCTGTTCCTGTCCTCATCTTCAACTCTTCTCAGTGTTCTTCATCCCAGTATAATTGTTCAGTGTTGTGTTCAGTGGTGAATGTGAGTGCTGTGAGTCTCTCCTGGTACAAAGGAAACAGTGTATTGTCCAGCATCAGTGTGTCTGATCTCAGCATCAGTCTCTCTCTACCTCTGGAGGTGGAATATCAGGATAGCAACACCTACAGCTGTATGATCAACAACACCATCAGCAACCAGACCACACATCTGGACATCAACACACTCTGTAAGAAGTGTGAAGGTAGCAGTGATTATACTGATTTCATAGCTGTTTTTGATGTATACTGACATATTCTCTTCTATCTTAAGCAAACTCACAGTCTCACTCTCAACAAGACGTGCATGTACAAGTTCTGACCTCCGCTGCTGGATGTCTGTTGATTGTGTGTGTAATTGGGATCCTCTGGATTCACAGAAAATGTCGAAAAAACAATAAAGAAGGCAAGTGTTCAATCTATAGCATGTTAAGAAAAAAAAAATGGTTGGAAAAATACACTGTAAAACCCAAAATGTTAAGGTCACTCAAACAATTTTAGGAAACCAATTGCAACAAACCATTTAAGTCCCCACAGTGATCTTGTATTATTACAAACCATTTGAGTTAAAAATAAACTAATCTATATGAGTACTGTGAACTTACTCCATTTAAGTTAAAGTAATGAGGTCATTGCCTTCAACACTCTTTTCAAAACTCTTTTTCAAGCTTTTCAAGTGAGTAGAATTAACTTTCAATCAATTTTAAGTTAACTACACTCATTTCATTTGATTAAGTTGACTGTTGGGTTTTAGAGTCTATAGATTCAGTTCATATTACAATATAACAGTCATAGATATGCGATGTGGTTCTCTCTGCTGGGTTATTTTAATCCAATGCTATGTCAAATATGGAAAACCAAATGTTGAGTAAAAAATGTTTAAACCCTGCAGTTGGATTTGTCCATATTTGGTTTAAATAACAACCAATAATTTTGTAGAGCAGTGTTTCTCAACCAGGTTCCTGGAGGACCACCAACACTGCATGTTTTGGATGTCTCCTTTGTCTGTCACACTTTACAGGTGTCTGCTAATGAGCAGATGATCTGAATCAGTGTTTGGTTATGGAGACATGGAAAACATAAGGCTGGTTGTCATCCAGGAACGTGGTGAGAAACATTGCTGTGGAGTATCACAACAGCTGTGATTTGCTTGATATAAAGCCATATCACATACAAATGTTTTATAGCATTTATACAAATGTTTGAGGGCGTTAGTTTACTTCATGACACACTTTAAAAAAGATAGCTTGTTTTAACAATGTTGAGTTAAATACAACCCATTTTTTTCTTTTTTTAACTTAAATTTAAATAAGAATTTTAACCCAAATGTTGAGTTTTTCTGCATTTGCAGATTATGATTGATATAAGAGAGCACTTAAAGAGACAGTTAACCCAAAAATTTAAATTCTTTCATTTTATTCTCAATTTATTTGTTGCAAATCAATTTTATTTTGAACACAAAACACAAAAAGCTGAAAGCCTGTAGCCATTGACTTTCATAGTAGGAAATACAAATACCATGGAAGTCAATGGCTACAAGTTTTTACCTTTCTTCAAACTATAGTATCTTCTTTTGTGTTCAGCTGAAGAAATAAAACAGGTTTGAAATAAATCAAGGATGATCAAATAACTGAATTTTCCATTTTGATTGTACAATCTCTTTGAACCAGATGCTGTGGTATCATAATTACATCTTCATTTTTAATGCTTATGTTCATTGTTTAATTTTTGATGACGCAACAGATCCAACTCACTGTAATGAAGATATAATTTACACTGAGCCAAGATTCTACAAACGAAGAACACACAAACTGGTAAGATCCTTTTATTTCTTGTGTGTTGTGTTTGTGTGTGTCCACTGATCAAAATTTCTTCTGCTGTTATTACAAAGTTTCAAATCTGAAATCGTGTAACGTTAATACTGATGTTGATCAGTTCACGTCCATTCCTATAGTTTTCTTTTTAAAAACATTGTTTTGAAATATGTTTTTTTTATTATTATTATCTTATTTACTTTTTGGAAAATGAATGTAATTGCAAATGTTGCTTATACTGCATAATTAGCATAATTGTTTACAATATTTTCCTGCTATTTGGTGCTTACTTTGTTTTTTCCTCCCAGAGAGCTACAGAAGATAATAATGTGGAGTATTCTTCTATTCACATAAGATGATGAAAATATTCCTGAGTACAACATCCTTTCACCAGGAGCCTCCAGTCTGTGAAATTTAGTTTTATTTAATTGTCATATTCATGAAAACTGTATACGATTATGTTGTCAGTGCAGTCCTATCATTACATTGGCTTGTTTAACGTTAGGGGTGGAATAACATGTGGATGTTGTTATTGCAGAATAAAGCCAGACAGACTTATTAGCAGCCCGATCCAAAGTGGTACACTGTTGTATCCGCTTGCTAAGTCATGACGTATTGGTAACGTATGGAATACTGTTTACGGGTCCAAGCCGCTACTCACTGAATTGAGAAAATATTCGTTTATGATCACTTTTTAGTCATATCGCACATTAATGTAAATTTTATATAAAATCTTAGTGTACTCATCATCCTCGGGCTTGCTGCATCACAAATACCAAAATTGTAACAATTTATTTATATTAATTTATATTAACAGTATATTTAATTATTTATTTTCGAAAGTATTACATCGTTTTGTAAACGTTTATAATTACCATTTGATAAGTCTCCCCATAGTTTGATAGACCGCTTGAACCCGGAAGACGCTTCGCATCATGTAACACTTCACAAGCAGGTAAGACTGAAGGGGTTTATTCTGTGAAAACAACCAGTCTGGATCTACTTTATCCCACTTATTACACAGCTACTCGCCACCAACCAAAAACCACACAAAAGTATTCTTCTGTACTGTAATAGTCTCTTAGTTCTTGAATTAAACACAAATCTGAACATAACGAACCTTGCCTGAGTGGAAGCTAAACTAAAGAAACTGAGCATTTTTCAGTCACAAGATGGCGGCATACAGTCAAAAACACACAGCTGACAGAAACGAAACCATTTTAATGAAGCACTGACCTACGCATTCAGTAACAAAATGGCGCCAAACAGTCAAAAACACAAAGCTGACAGCACCAAAACCATTTAAATGAAAAAACTGACCTATTCATTTACGAGATGGCGCCAAACAGTCAAAAACACAAAGCTGCCAGTACCAAAACCATTTCAATGTAAAACTGACCTATTCATTTACAAGATGGCGCTTAAACAGTCAAAAACCGTGGTGTGTCGGAAAAGCAGATACATGTAAATGTGGATGTTAGAATATTGGTTGTCGACCAACATATTTGTTGGAGCCTATTTTGTTTGCACTTAATAACCAATGCTATATTATATGATGCATTTCGGTTTTAAATGTTTTGGATTGTTTGCATTTGTGAACTTACATTATTCATATGTGTTGTGATAAATATTCTGTACGTTTGTCATTGAAAATATGTACTATGTTAAAATTATCTAGCTCTTAATCACGTCCGTTCAGTTTGTCGGCAGTGCGTTCTTTGGAACAGCGTTTTCTTTAACGGATTCATGATAGCCTATTTGAATATTGAGCTCATACTTTAATTTATTTTTTGTTAATGTATTTCTGAGTGAATATTAAAATATGTCATCTGGCTAAAAACAACAACAACAAAAAAAGTACATATATTTCTTTATTGGACACAGGGCGACTAAAACCGAAAACAAGATGCACACTCAAAATATTTACTTGCTATGTTTTCATCCAAAGATGCAAATTAAATTTATGAGCAAAACTGGAACATCAAATAAAAGACGTGCGAATAAAGCACCGTTTCCATCCAATGAGTCAAAGAAAACAAAATCGTCACCTCCCGATTAACTGGCAATAAATATCAAAAGTAAATAGAGAATTTGCTGCGGTAGGAGAAGCTGCGTGAATCATTCCTTAGTTAATAAATGACTTGCACCTCAGAAGACAATGCCGACACTCAATGTACGCGTGGTGGTGTTTGAAGGCGTAAGATGTTGAGCACAATGCTAATGACAACGCTAATGACAATTCTGGAGGTAATTAATAATAATAATAACACTAATAATGAAACAGTTTAGACGTTTTAGAGTGACCAAAACAACATTTTAGATATTTTACAATGTTCTCAGCTAGCTGGTTTGTCCATTCACACACATTTTTATCATCATATGATCTCTTATAACAAAATTACATGACCTTTGTTGATGTGCATACTGGAATTTGACTGGTAAAATTGATTCTAGTTTAAGTGCATATTTTTTTATCGAATAAAAATATATCCTACTCAATTATGAGCTTATGCTTTCATTCGTATTTTATAAATTAATGCAAATCTTGCTGTTTCCATCAACCGTTTTTTTATGCGAATATCTAAAATGCACATAAAAGTAGGTGGATGGAAACATATGTTATTTAGCGGTTGTTGTTTAGAAATAAAAAACATAGTAACGTTGTGACTGACCAGATCAGAATAAAGTATACCAGACAGCAGTGTAATAAAAATTGCTTATACTCAGAGTTACCTCTATCTTATCATATTTACATCAGCTTTACAAGATTGCCTAAGCCAGTACATATAAAATCGCACCTATTAGATGCCTGCTTCCTAGCAGCCCAGATTCAGACTCAAAGTGAAACCTTCTAGGGTGGGCTTTACATCTGCTGAGTACGGAAAGATCTATTAGTGTCTGAACATTTTGCGGTTAATGTTGAGCATTTGAGCGCATCTTGGAGGTGTGACTGTGTGTTAGGAGTTTTATTTTTTGTTTTTTTTTCCATTACTGGTAAAGTGAAACTCACACTTCAGTGACTCCATCAGCAAAAATGTTTAGGGTTAAGGTCAATACATCCCCTAAAACCAAAATGTGATATTACAGATAAATAAAATGTCCAAATGTAATGTATTTTTTCTGTGAATTATATATAATCAGTTTGCGTGCTAGCTTTAATTATTTATTTTTCAGTTTTTTTTTATTTTTTTTACTGTTTATCAAAAGAAAAGTGAAATACTGATGGTCGTATAAAAAAAAAAAAAAAAATATATATATATATATATATATATATATATATATATATATATATATATATATATATATATATATATAAACTATATTAGCCAAAGAGTTAGATTGTATGTTGGGAACTAATGATTAATAGTTACATAAATGCCCCAAAATATCTTCAGATTAGACAATTTTAGGTACAGTATAGCCATTGTAATGTAGTTTCAAGAGTTTACACTTAGATATTGCTTGATAATAATAACAGGTTTGGCATGCTGTCCCAGGAGAGAACCCTGAGCTTGGAGATTACTGAGCCCAGGGCACCTGCTTAGTCAATAAGCATGTAATGCCTAGTTCAGACTGCGTGATTTTAACCCCGATTTTGGCTCGCCGACAGGTTTTGAGAAATCGCCGACAAATGCCTGAAATCACAGGCAAATCGGTGCTCGTGCACATGAGTGACAATCACACAGTATGAACGATCAAAGACGCGATCTGAGAGAATCGCCAGTGAGTGGCCGATGCCTGTGAGATATTTGGCGTGCTGAATATCTGGAGTTGTCGGCGATTCAAACTATGCCGTGTGAATTGAGTTTTGACTGAAAATAACATCGGCTATCGCCTACAGCCAATGAGAGAGCAGCATTCACTAGTGTGTGCGTGTGTGTATACCTGCTGCAGGCAGCGGGAGGCTGGGGAAGTTAAAAGCGCTCTTTTTCGGTTTATTTGGACCCACGAAATGGAGGAAAAACTAGTGGAGGTTTGACAGGACTCAGGAGCAACTGTGTTTGTTTGACATTTAATACAGAAAGAAATTAGTTTATTATCAACGTTGAGGAGAAATGGTTAATTCCCTTTAAACCCAGGTGAGCAAACATGTACATGTTCTACCCCATTAAAGGCTTCTTTCTCATTATGTAGTTAATAACAAAAGATATACTACGTGTTTTTGGCTGTGAGACGTAGTTTGGACGAAGTTGTCGGCGATTCTCCCTATAGTAAAGTCATACAATGTGAATCTCCATGTCGCCGATCCATCTTGCAGTGTAAACAAAGCAGCGACGAAACGCAAGCCCAGATAGTCATGCAGTGTGAAAACATCTGTGACACGACTACTTTGAAAATCATGCAGTCTGAACTCGGCATAAGGGGGTACGAGATCAGGTATTTCTTGAGAGCTCCCCTTGGTAAAGGAGAAAAGGAGGAGATGGGGTGGATGGGCGGATTCTTCAAAAAATAAGAAAACGAAACTGCGGCCACAATGGACTTTTCTTCCGATAGACTGCCATTCATACGCACATGAAGGCATCAGACCGGAAACGCAAGCTTGTGCGACAAGTTTTGCAATTTGCTGCATTGCAAAGTTCAAGCTTGGTGAATTCTGACCTGTGAAATGGCATCACTCGACTGCGTGAGACCAATCGAGGATCAAAACATGACCTCTCTGGACAGAAATTTTAAATATGGACCAATCACTCTGTTTTTTAAATGTCTAATCATCTATATTAATCACGTCCCTTTTCACAGTGCCGTACCAAACTCTAGTTTGACTGCAGCTTAATCCTAGGTGGGCTATTTGTAGTGAGTTTGGAATGATCTGATTGGCTTATGCCTCATTTCCACTGACTGGTACAGTATGGTACGGTTCGGGTCGGTACAGGTCACCTTTATCAGGCAAGCTCCACCTTTTGGTACCCTTTCTCGCGTTTGGTACCCTTTCGAAAGGGTGCCGAAAAAGTGGTACGGTACGGTTTGGCTCGGTATGCTTTTTGACAGTGGAAACGGCCATAAAAGCGTACCAAACCGAACCGTACCGTACCACTCAGTGGAAACGGGCCATTAGATTACAAATGAGGGACCAGCCGCAATCAATCATATCACATGCTCCTCTGAAAATTAGTTTTTGAAACTTAAAAATAAGAGACTTTTGCTTTGGCTGAAAAATAAACCACACCACAGCACATTTAATATTTTTTATTTATTCAAACAGATAACCCATTCACACATGTTTACTTTTAAAAGAAATCCAGTACAGAAATATATTTTGATAGCAGAAAGTAAAGTGCAAACTTAACAAAATCTGACAAGTGGCTTCTAGTGTTCACAACAAGATCACGACTCTACAAAAGACAAACCCTTTTATACAGTAGTTTCTTTGAGACATTGAGACATTTTTAAATGCAAGAGAGGAATGAAGGCGTAATCCAGTGCTTTGTTTAATCAGGATTAATAAATAAAAAATAGAAAAGAAACAAAAGGGCAGATTTGTGATCAGTCTTAAACAACTTGAAAATGAACACAACACAGATAGAAAAACTAATGAAAGATAACTTAAATGTTTAAGATTAATAACAAAAAATAATAATTCAAATCCCTGACTGATACCTGCTATTCAGTACTAATTTCTTCAACAAGTACATGGTAAATGAGTTAAAAATTTATACAAATTACATTATTAAAGTTATATTTCAACTACTTTTATATGATCATTTACTCCTGAAATCATATGTTTTTAGGTCATAAGTTAATCATGTTCTAACTTAATTTGATAAGTTACGCAAGCTGTTTTAAGTCAGTTTGACATAATATAAGTTCAATGGACTCATAAGGTTAATTTGATTCAGCTTAAAAATTTAAAGCAATCAGGATTTTTACAGTTTAGTTACTATCTCTGAAAAGCAATATAAAATGCAATTCCTTAAATCTCAACCTTAGTTATATTTGACTTTGCTGATTAATTCTGTTTGTATATATATTAGATCTTTAAGCCACAATTGCACACATTTAACCAACTTGACAACCTTAACTCAGTTATTTCGAGTTAGTATTAAAACAAGCATTTTTACACATATATTTGCTCGGAAATTAATTAAGTGTAAATTTGAACTCAAACAAGTTACAAACTCCAGCTTTAAGCAGTAATATGCACTATATCGCACACATTTAAAATGTAACGCTCTTCACTATCAACAAAGTTCATACTAGTTTGAACCTGCTCTTCTGTATCAGGACATAACAATAACAAATACTATTTTGCTCTTGGCAGGCCTTAGAACGTCACAACGTCACATGACCTCTCACACCGTGTGATTATTTATTGCACAAAAATAAAGGTGAGATAAAAAAGCCATCTATGATTCAGATCCTGTACATGTACTTTCGATTACATTAGCTTTAGTTATACAGCAGATGCTTAAAACTGACGAGGCATTCAGTGATTCAACACGAAGAGGCAATACACACAAAAAGTGCAAGATATGAAGAATAACTGTGCTCAGAGAATTGGGTGCTAGAGTAAAGGGAGTTTTTTAAAGAGAGACAGAGAAGACTGTTTCTACAAGTAGTCTCTCAAGCCCACTCACTTCATAAATGCAGTGTTTTTATATGTGTGTGTGAGTGTCTGTTTATTGTAAAATATACGTGTATTCCTACAATCAACACACACACACACACACACACACACACACACACACACACACACACACAAAACCCCCACTGTGCATTTAAGTAAAAACACACACAAAAAGACATTGCACTTATGAATTAAAAAGCAAGCAAACAAACAAACAAACAAACAAACAAAAAACACGGTACATTGATGAATTCTGAAGTAAATACATTACTTACAGCAGTAATGATAAAAATCCTGATTTTCTAGATGAGCTTCTCAAGATCATTCTGGAGACGTTCTGGAGTTTCTGTATTGCAGTCAGGATGAGCTCTGCACTATTGAACAGCTTGATGTTTTAAGTTTTCCTCTTTTTTAGCCGTTGTGTTGTAGATTTGCTGCTGTGTTTAGGACCATGGTCCTGTTCTGGACCCGATTTTGGCTCATCTTTAGCTGTTGGACGAGTATGTTCACACATCTAAACTCTAGACTGATCACACTTCTGCTGATCATCAGTTCGGGCGTTTGATTAACACTGCCTGACTCATTTCTGTTCACGCTTGATCAGTGGTGTCAAAACTCGGTGCCGGAGGGCTGATGTCCTGCTGAGTTTAGCTCCAACTTGCTTCAACACACCTGCCAAAATGTTTCTAGTATACAAGAGCTTGATTATCCGGTCACAGACATGCTCACTGAATACACACCTAATAGATCACTCTGAACTTGAGGATCATATAAACTAGAAATTCCAAGAGTTCAGTCAAAGCAGGGTAAATGGCTTGGGGCATGTAATTCGAGCTGTAAAGCTCAACTTTGAGTTTAGGTGAAAATTTTTGTCTGTTGGAGACATTCAATAGATTGATGGGTACCAAAAAAGTCCCAGAGTAAAATGAGAAAATATGATACACCAGTGTTTTGGAATATGGAAAAACTGTATCTGATTGGGCAGTTTAAAGATTTAACTCTACCATACTGGTAGATCTGTTTCTGTAGGATAGCAGCGTAATTACAAGCACGTAATTCGAGCTGTAAAGCTTAACTTTTCAAATTTAGGTGAAAAATTTTATCTGTTGGAGACGTCCTCCTGATTTACCTCCAGAAGGAAGTTGAAATTGGTAGGCACGTAATTAGAGATGTAAAGCTTAACTTTTTGATTTTGTGTGAAAAATTTAATTAGTTGGAGACGTCCAACAGATTAATAGGTACCAAAAACCTCCACAGAGGGAGGTGATCATCAGAATGGGGAAGTCCCAGAGTAAAGTGAGAAAATATGATACACCGGTGTTATGGTATATGGAAAAACTGTATCTGATTGGGTACTTAAAAGATTTACCTTGGCTATCACCATACTGGTAGATCTGTCTCTGTGGGATAGCAGCAAAAGTACAATAAATGAGATCCGAGATGTGACTCGCCACAGATAATCTGTTGCTGGGGAAGTTAAAAGTCCCTGGCGTCTGGCTGAGATCAAGACCTTATATTACATTTGGCTAGCTAAAGCGATTTACTCCCGGGAGGGGGTTAAATTCAGGGGCCGTGCGATTAACTTCCAGAAGAAAATTGAAATTGGTGAAGGGGGGGGGGGGGGGGTGACACGTTATTAGAGATATAAAGCTAAACTTTTCGATTTCAGATGAAAAATAGAAACCAAATACCAAAAATGTCCACAGAAGGGAGGTGATCTCTAGAATAGGGAAGTCCCAGAGTAAAGTGAGAAAATATGATACACTGGTGTTTTGGAATATGGAAAAAAAAACTCTCTCTATACTGTTTTCACCTGTTTTTATATTGTTTGTTTTATTTTATTTATACTTTATTTATTTATTTATTTATATTTTTATTTAAATATTAAATATTAATTTTTAAATATTATTTTTATTTAAATATATAATTTTTTATTTATATATTTATTCCTGTTTATGTAAAGCACTTTGAAATGCCACTGTGTATGACATAAACTTGCTTGCCTTTGTCAAGGTGTGTTTGATTAAGGTTGGAGCTAAACTCTGCAGGACACCAGCCCTCCAGGATTGAATTTGGACAGCCCTGTGCTAGATGTAATTGTTCATCCGAGTACACAGGCCTGGCTACATTTTACACTTATGTTAAGGTTGTTGAGCATTTCGAGGTTGAGGTTGTCATAGAGATGCATATGCTGATAGTCACAGATGTAAAACTAATAAGTTAATTAAAGCAGAAATATTAATGTGCAAATGCAATGCTAATATTCATATTGTTCAACAGTAATGCTTATAATTCAATGCTTATCTATAATTCGCAGTGGGCAAAGTAATGCAATATAAGATACTACTTTCAACATTAAACACAATGCTTAATGTGGACAACTTAATTACAGATAAAGTGCAATCATTTCAATTTGTCATCACTAATTTCTGGTGCTAATGACATAAGTAACAATAATTATAATGATAACAAAAACATTAACAATAATAATAAAATAGCCTAATAATAATCCATATAATAATACTAAAACTGATAATAATGTCAAACTCATCTCCAACAATAGCCTAGTTGTGATACATGCTAGCCAGCCATTTTATAAATGGCAAGGATTGATTTTTATCAACAATGTGCATACAATTCCCCAAATTTTAGGACCTGCCAAAGATTAAATATTTTTGATATAATATTGTCCTGATATGGAAAAAATCATAGCTTTTTCACATGACTGTGCAGTGCAAATGCTGCTACACATAATTCTGTCTGTGGTTGCTTCTTCTCCGCCGCCATCCTTTAAGAAAGAAAACAGATTCACAGAAGGTCACCAAAAGTCAACTGGATATCAGTTAAACAAACAAAATAGTTTTTTTATTTTTGTATTTTTTGATAGTTGCATTAGAAGCAAAATCATTACAGGTTTTTATATTGGTAATAAAATAACTTCCAGGTCTTAAGAACATTCTGGACATGCAGGGTTAAGAATGTTTGTAAAAAAAACATGTGCATTTCCCAAAAAGGCACATAACATAACTCTCCCAATGTGCTACTGCTGAAATATAACCTTATATGGAGTCATATTCTGAATATTTAACCCATTAATCATCTTATCTTATGGAGTAGCAATCTATAACATTATCTATAAGCAATGTCCAAATACATAGATGTTTCTGCATGTCCATGCAAATCACTGACAGATATTTTGTTCAGAGTTTACCCCTATTTTTCTTTTGTTTTCCAGGCTTTTAAGCACATTTCATTTTATTCAAATTCTATTATAAATTTTTGTTCAGTCGCCTAATTTAAGAGTATTTCTATTTTTGTTTGTTTGTTTGTTTTGGGCATGCCTTTTATTATTTAATTGATAAATTGTACTTAAAAATCATTGTAGATACAAGTGAAGTCCTACACAGAAATGTGATATATATGGCAAATACAGTATGTGTATATATGAAGTCAGAATTATTAGCCCCCCTTTGAATTTTCTTTCTTTATAATAATTGCCCAAATGATGTTTAACAGAGCAAAGAAATTTTCACAGTATGTGTAATATTTGTTCTTCTGGAGAAAGTCTTATTTTTTTATTTAGGCTATAATAAAAGCAGTTTTTAATTAAAAAAAAAAATTATTTTAAGGTAAAAATTATTATCCCCTTTAAGCAATATATATTTCTATAGTCTACAGAACAAACCATCACTATACAATAACTTGCCTAATTACCCTAATATGCTTAGTTAACCTAATTAACCTAGTTAAGCCTTTAAATGTCACTTTAAGCTGTATAGAAGCGTCTTGAAAAATATCTAGTCAAATATTATGTCCTGTCATCATGGCAAAGATAAAATAAATCAGTTATCAGAAATGAGTTATTAAAACTAGTATGTTCAGAAATGTGTTGAAAAAAAATCTTCTCTTTGTTAAACAGAAATCGGGGAAAATAAATAGGGTGGCTAATATTTAGATTTCAACTGGATAAATCAATTCTAGCTGCATAAACAAGCCTGTGATTATAATTTCAATGCTTGAAAAATTGACATTTTGAAACAAACATTGCATTGCATCCTTTACAACTCAAAGGTTTATAATCACTCGGGGATGGGTCAACAGGAAGTAATTTTGCATTCATTTTCTATTCTCTTTAATAGATTAACTGATTAGGGTTTATGTGATGTTGACTAAATGAAACAACACAGACATCCCAAAAAGTCTTACCTTTTAATCCAATGAGCATCAACACAATGGCAACCAATATTCCTATGGCAACACATAAATACAGGGTCCAGTCTGTAATGATAAAGACACTTGTTATTACAGGTCAACAACCATCAATAAAACCATCAATTCTAATTGTGGCCATCAGTTATGTGTGATTTACAGAATGTAACAATTTACAGAAGAACCAGTTCAGCCAAAAATAAAGATCATCCACTTGGTCCAATCCTGTTCGAGTTTCTTTACTTCTGAAAAATAATATATTTTAAGATATTATTTGATATAATATAATATAATATATTTTGAAGAATGTTGTAAGCTGGTTGCAATTGATCTTTGTCCCTACTATGGATGTCAATGGCTACTGTTATTCAAACATTCTTCAGTATTTCATCTTTTATAAAATTAAACAAACTCAAATAGGCTTGAAACCACTTGAGAGTGAATAAATAATGCTTTTGTGCTGAACTTTCCCTTTAATGTTGATCATTATATATATATATATATATATATATATATATATATATATATATATATATATATATATATATATTACAGTGTGTATTTTTATTTCAAGAATATCACCATAAAGTGCATCACACAGCTCATGAGAAAATGTACTGTTCGAGTTAAAAAGCAAAGTGTTGTATTGACACCTAGTGGGTTCATCAGATATTGCAGTCCAAAATAAAAACATTGGAGATAGTTTTACCCCTCAAGCCACCTTTCCCAGCGTACCCCGGGATCCTCCAAATGAAATTAAAGGCTTTTAAAGACCTTTTCAATACCATTTCAAATTAAATTCCATGCCAACTTTGTACCCATTTCGACAGAAGTATGAGGGAAAAATGTCAAATCTGAATAAATTTTGAACCCTAGAAAATAATTATGTACAAGTGCCTATTTGAATTAAATAAAACATTTTATTTAAATTGTCAAATAAACAAATAAATTTGAACTTGAATTTAAACACTATGGCCTTCGCAGCTCTGCTACCTTGGCTGCAATTTTTTCGCGCAGACTCTCAAGTCTTGTCAAATTCTGCTTATTGCTTTCTCAACGCGTTTGCCGTAGAGTTGGTGTTGGCGTAGAGCCACAGTAAGATAGGATGTTCTTTGGCTGTGGTGGCAATGCTTCTACTGTACAAATTTCTTCATTACTGATAGCCAGAGCTTTACTGATAAAAGAGCAAGCATGCATGACCATTGAGACTTATGGTCCCACTTTATATTAAGTGGCCTTTACTAATATGTACTCACACAGGAACTAATAGTTTGTTACAATGTACTTATTGTGCAAATACATGTATTTACTGTGTACTTATGCTTGATTAAATGCATGTATGTAATTACATCTGTAACTAACTTTTGTAACTACATTTGTAAATACACTGTTGACCATCCCTTACACCTTAACCCACCCTTAAACCTACCCATAACACCAAACCTGTCCATAACCCAACCTATATCCCAACTCAAAAGCATCACGTGTTCTCAAATACATTATAAACACAGTAAGTACATTGTATTTATTTTTTAATGTAAGTACATAGTAGTTAAGGACACTTAATATAAAATGGGACCAGACTTACAATATAAGCTAATCAGCTAATGTTTAATTTTCTAGTATTTGGCAATATTTACAAGTTAAAACCCATCTGAATGTTTAAAAGGTAAAAAAAATCTGAATCAACATCTCATTTCACAAGATGTCCTCCAGAGGTCACATTTTTGACCACATTCACCACACATTCAGTCTTCATGACTAAAATGAAACATTCTTGGTTTTTTAGGTTTTTTTTTTTTGTCAAGACAACCCAAAGTTCTGAAATATAATTGTGTAAACTGGCAGACATTCAGACACGGAACGCATATTTTCAAAGGAAATATTTCAAAAATATTTAACATTAGCATGTTTCTTAAATATCTCCAAACATATTATGGTAATTTATGTGTTAGAAGAGAAATAAGTGCATGAGAAGATCATTTAGATTTTTAATTAATAACAAAACCTCTCAATTAAAATGAGAAATAAAGTAAAAGTGAATGTACTTCATTCAAAACAGCTCAAGGAACTGACTTATACTCACCAGTAACGCTGAAGCTTTCTTCACTGATAATACTGATGCTGTGATTCCGCTGAATGCTAAAGCTGCTGCTGTTGATCTGTAGTTTATAAACTCCAGCGTCTGTGCTTTTGGTGTTGATGATGGTCAGAGATCCATTCTGATGATCCAGCTTCAGTCTGTCTCTGAATCTCTCATCTCCATCTTCGCAGCGAACACCTCTGCAGGTCTTACTCTGATCTCCAGTGATTTCAGCGATGACAAGGTCATTAAAATACCATTTCACATCATTGGGGTTTTTAATTTGACAATTTAAAGTGACAGATTCTCCCTCCTTCACTGATTTACTCTTCTTTTCCTCTGAGTCAGCAGTTGAAGCATCTGAAACACAAAGCAACAGATGACTCGAGGATCTTTGTTGTTACAAAAAAAAAAAAAAAAAAAAAAAAAAACAATGTCAGAGCTGTGTGATCTCTGACAAAACATGACTCCAGTTTTCCTGCTCGAGGTCCTTTATCTCGCTCACTTTGTTTGCTGTAAAATAAAAGTAAAAATACTAAAAATAGTTTTAAAACCAAAAAACAATGACAACCAAATAAGATGAAAGATGTGACGCATTTTAATTAGTAATTAAAATGCGTCATAATATACTGTTCAGACTTGCTCACAGCAATACTGTAAGTCTTACACAGACTCATTCATTGTTTCTTAGCCATTGAAAAGCTGAATGCATGTGGCAGAAGATGATGTGTAGTGTATTTTAACATCTATAAAGACAGACTTTTAATGCTTTTAATGTGAAACTTTATAGGGACCAAAAGGCAGACCATTATAAATGTTTACTACATTAAATTACACTTGCTCACATATTGTTGCTATAATGCAGAGAGACTAACAAGTCAGATTTCCAGTCAACTGCATGTTGCCCAACAGCAATGAATGCAGGGCAATTAATACAAATAATGTAAGAAAGGCAAACACCTTGCAAAATAATATTTTTAATTATTCACTTTAACTAATAAATGAATCATATATTAAATAAGTATAATGAAAAATTAAATATGCATGCATATAGCATACTTTTTGTAAAAAATTCAGTATTAGTTACCTAACATTATTTACAAATCATTTCAGAATTTATTTATACACCGGCCACTTTATTAGGTACACCTGTTCAATTGCTTGTTAACACAAATTTCTAATCAGCCAATCACATGGCAGCAACTCAATGCATTTAGGCATGTAGACATGGTCAAGACGATCTGCTGCAGTTAAAACCGAGCATCAGAATGGGAAAGAAAGGTGATTTAAGTGACTTTGAATACGGCATGTTTGTTGGTGCCAGACGGGCTGGACTGAGCATTTCAGAAGCTGCTGATCTACTGGGATTTTCACGCACAACCATTTCTAGGGTTTACAGAGAATGGTTCAAAAGAGAAAATATCCAGTGAGGGGCAGTTCTGAGGTCACAGGAGTATGGCCAAACTGGTTCGAGCTGATAGAAAGGCAGCAGTAACCCAAATAACCATTCATTACAGTCGAGGTCTGCAGAAGATCTCTGAATACACAACACGTCCATCCTTGAGGCAGATGGGCTACAGAAGCAGAAGAACACAGACTCCATCCTGCCTTATATCAACACTTCAGGCTGGTGGTGGTGTTGGTATAATGGTGTGTGGGATATTTTTTTGGCACACTTTGAGCCCATTAGCATCGTGTCAATGCCACAGCCGAGCTGAGTATTGTTAATGACCATGTCCATTCCTTTATGACCACAGTGTACTCATCTTCTGATGGCTACTTCCAGCAGGATAATACACCATGTCATAAAGCCCAAATAATCTCAGATTGGTTTCTTGAACATGACAATGAGTTCACTGTACTCAAATGGCCTTCAACAGTCACCAGACCTCATACCAATAGAGCATCTTTGGGATGTGGTGGAATGGGAGATTCTCATCATGGAGCCCACAAATCTGCAGCAACTGTGTGATCCTAACATGTCAATATGAACCAAAATCTCTGAGGAATATATACAGTACCTTGTTGAATCTCTGCCACGACGGATTAAGGCAAAGTTCTTAAGGCAACCCTGTACTAGTAAGGTATACCTAATAAAGTGGCCAGTGAGTGCATATATGGTTAATGAGATGACTAATATTTAAATTATAAATTAGTAACACAGTTACAAATATTACGTTAAATAAAAGTAATGCAAAGGCTCAAACTTTAACCTTTCATTTGAAATCTTTTACCTAAATGTGTCACTGTCAATAAGCAGCGTTCAAGTCAAAAGACATTGCACATAGTCTAGACTAGTGGTGTCCAAACTCGGTCCTGGGGTACCGATGTCCTGCATACTTTAGCTCCAACTTTTTTCAACACACCAGCCTGAAAGATTTAAGCATACCTAATAAGAGCTTAATTAGCTGGTTTGATTGTGTCTAATTGGGGTTGGCACTAAACTTTACAGGACACTGGCCCTCCAGAACTGAGTTTGGGCACCCCTGTTCTATATATCAAAATATGCTTAAGCAAACAGAATTAAACATTAGAATAAGCTGATTTAAGTCTTTAAACATTCATTAATGGACTCACCATGAACTATGATGTTGAAGATCTTGACACTGTTGCTGCTGCTGCCGATAATCTGTAGCTGGTAATCTCCTTCATCTGTGAATGTGGTGTTCGTGATAGTAAGAGATCCGGTCTGATGGTCCAGCTTCAGTCTGTTTCTGAATCTCTCGTCTCCATCTTCACACTGAACATCAGCACAGATAAAACTGAGATCCCCGTTGATCTGAGCGATGCGAGTGTGATCAAAAAACCATTTAATCTTTTCTTGTTGCTTTGTTTTAGTATTAGTGTGTAGAGTGAGTGAATCTCCCTCCATCACTGGCACTGTATCATCCCCGAAAACACCTAATGAGGAAGAAATGAACAGTTTAGTATAACATAAACCAAACAGTTAATCGTTTTCATAGCCGTTTAACAGAAAACATCTATGAAACATTTTTTTCCCCCCTGTGGATCTTAAAAATTGCAGGAAAAGAATTATGTGCAATGCAGAAGATCAGGCATATCAATTTAAAGTGCATCTACTAACTCATATTCTGATTGATATACAGTATATACCCCCCCCCCCCAGTGTGCTATTTGTACAAGTACAGATTACTGCATATTTTCATAGGCCTTTCGAGTTAATTTTAACCTTTCCAAGAGCTGAAATATTTCCCACCACCTCAGGAAATAAAACAGTAATCCAGTTTTATTCAGAATAAACTTTAATTTTACTTTTATATTCATTTCATACATCTCCAATATTTAATGGTCATGTAAAACATTTTCCTTTCATTTATAATTGCGTTCAAATAGTCTACTTTTTCCAAGTTTTAATCAGAATCACTTTTACTTTCATCTTCTAGCCATTGAAACTCAAGTTCACCAGCTGCCTTGAAAATGAGTCAACTCAACTTAGAAAGATTCTTTGTTTCAACTCAAGATGTTGAGTTTTAGGTAAATATATTGTGAAACTCAACATCTTAAGTTGAAACAAAGAATCTTTCTAAGTTGAGTTGACTCAAATTTTCAAGGCAGCTGGTGAACTTGAGTTTAACCAAATGAAACGTTTTACATTATCATTAGAGATTCAATGGCTAGAAAATGAAAGTATAAGCAATTCTGAATGAAACTTTAACGCAGTTATAAATCAAAATATTTCCCAGAGATGGGTTGCAGCTGGAACCTGCGACTCCGGATTAATAAAGGGACTAAGCTGAAAAGAAAATTATTTAATTAATGATAAATTAAAATAAAGTTGCACGTTATCATTAAAGATTAGAGATGTGTAAAATTAATATTAAAGTAAAAAGAAACATATTTTCAAGGCAGCTGGTGAACTTGAGTTTGTAAGTTTAACCATGTGAAACATTATAATGTGTAATAATTTTTCATGTGTTTAAATAGCCCACTTATTCACGCTTTCATAATTGCATTTACATTCATTTTCTTTTTCTGCGAAATTGTTCAATCCCTATTGATAATGTAAAAGCCTACTGTATACATTTTCATGTATTATTCAAAACTGTTTAAATTGCCAACTTTTACGTATTTTATTCAAAATTCGGTTTATTTTGACTTTCTATACCCTGATAATGTGAAATAACCTACTTTTCCTGATTTTATTCAAACTGCGTTTATACTTTCACTTTCGTTTTCTAATGATGTCAACTGTTTGCTTAAAGGCAGCGATGGCAACGCGCAAAGCCTTTTTGGTTTCCTTTAAAGCAATTTTCTTTTATGTCTGTGTCCCTCATCCATGTAACAGTTACTAATATATGTAATAAAGCTAATGGGACAGTATTTACCGCTATCTTTCCGTCCGCATACATACTTGATAATATTTCTGCAAAACAACTTTTCATGATAAAAACGGCGAACAAAACACACTTCTTAATCGTTCGTCCTAAAACTTTGTTTGATTATTTGTGCCAGGGAGCCAGCTCAATCTAACAACAAATGGTCTCTACAGAATTATAATACCCAAACAACCCGGAAATCTAGCAAGCGACCCATCAGCTGTTTTACCTACAGTATGACTTGTCGACCAAAATAAAGACTCATAAACACCCGTCCGGGATTTCCCAGTATTCATAATAACAAATTAATGATTAAATGCCCACTGAACTGGGACACATGACGCAACACCGACAATTACACACTTTAATATTTTAAAAATGAATAGCTATATCCGTGATCTGGCTTAACTTTTATCACTTTGCACCATCACTTGTCTTTGTTTTGAGCGGACAGTGCGTCACATTTGCCATTACATATAAAAAAAACATTAATGTAGGTCTAATATAATAAAAGAAAAAGGAAAAAACATGTCTTACCAAGTAGAAGACCATACAACTGGAACAAAACAACGAGGATCATTTTTAAAAGTCTTTCTTCAGAAGGAAGTAGAATTGCTTATTAGGAAGTAGAAGAGGAGTACTATCTGAAACACAAGACTGCTACTTTCATGCTTTTGCTGTAAACGAAAGTGATTGGGGAGTTGGGGCGGTACAGCCTTTAAGTAATATACCTGTCATCATTTTGGGAAGGGAAGCAATTTTTCATGTGAATCACTCTTTATAAGCATCGAATCTACTAAACTAATTGCTTTGCAATAAGATGCGTTCAAAACAACACCGGCAAACCCTTCTGGTTTCAAGTTTCTGGTTCTTTCTCTTGCTTTGGTATTTTCTATGTTTTTCAGCCATTGAAAAGCTGAATGCACCTAGCCGATTAAACTCGTGTCTATTGTAACGGTAGATAACAAGCTGTAGGCTATTTGGAAAACTCTAACCACAGTGTTGGACCGAGTCCAAAAACACACTCGCAACCATTTAACAAAAAGGGGTGTGTCCTGCTCGTTTGGCGCTTTCAAATTTCTAACATTCCCTTCAGTGCAGCACCTTTAATTTGAAGTAAATCTGATTGTTTTTTGTGTGGTTGCAGTCATATTTACAAAAGGTGTAAATACACTTTGAAAAATAAAAAGTGCAAAAGATGTCTCTATAGATGTCTCTATACATAAAAAATGTACCTTTCAAGAGCTGACACTTAGCTGACGATTGGTAATAAGCTAGTTTGACATACTGTCCTGGGAGAGAGCCCTGAGCTCATGAGATCCTCGAGCCCTCCCGTTTGCAGGACGAGAGGGGACTTTGAGCTCAGGTAGATCTCGAGAACATACAAGCATACTTTTTCAAGAAGCACTGCACCTGTGTCAGGATTTGTTCGATTGTTATTAAAAGATGAATCCTAAAACTGTTAAAGACATAGGTTTGATGCATTTCAAATCTATTTAAATATCACATTTTAACACTCAACAGTGTTCAGCTTTTAGTAAATTGCTTTTTTACTTGTTTTTCCAACACAGAAAATTGAATTCAAGTTTGAAGAAAAAGCATTTTATTTTTGTACAAAAAAGAAAGGTTAAAAAAAAGTTTATTAAAAAAGGAAATAAAAAACATCATATAAAAGTAAATATAAATATAAAGTGGCAAAATAAAGTTTGGCAAAGTGGCTTAGTTTTAGCAGTGCAATCACTCTTACACACGAGCAAAGGAACGTGGACAAATTAAAACACACGCTACAAAAATATTCAAAAAGCTACAGTACATTCAGATATTAAAGCTTGTTTGCTACCTGTTTCACATGTTTGCTACCCGTTTCACATGTTTTTGGTTCAGCTACAGAGCCAGGAAAATGTTAGTATTTTCTGTTTTAGTTAATACAATTCAGTCATGAAGTTCAACTATTGTGTTTTTGCAGTAAATCCCCCCAAAATCTCACAACTACAAAAAAAAGAAAAAAAAAAAAAAAAAAAAAATATATATATATATATATATATATATATATATATATATATATATATATATATATATATATATTATTTAGCTTTTTGTCAACCATGACCCTATGAGTTTTTATGTGATTATAGCCAAAAACACTAGAACATTAATGAGACAAAGGCTACATAATATAACTGCTCTATTTCCCATTCTGGGCAGTGGAGCCTGGTTTTAATTTTCACTATGTGGAGTACTGTATCAAATTAAAGTATGAGCCATTTAATGCCATTTTCCTGGCCTGAATTGCTTCACAGCTTAGAACGATTAATCAAATACAAAAAAATATAAGGTGAAATACAAGAAACTTGTAAACAAACAGTGCACAGTCCATACCGTAACCTTTAAAGTGTGCTGTTAGCCAAAAGCTTGAGTGAAAAGCATGAAGTGCTAGAATAAAAGTGCATGAGATAAACTTAAGAGAGAGAAATGCTTTCCCTTATTGATAGCTTACAAATATGCTCTAACCTGTACCTTCTTAAACCGTACCACAATCCTTCCTATACATAGCTTCTCAATAAACGGGTGAGATACTTGGTCAGACAATTTGCGTTTTTCATTTTATCAGCTAGCTATGTTCATCAAACATGCCTGATGTTCAATAAATAAATTACTAAATTGCACCATGTCTCTCTACTTTCCATCAGTCTCAGGACAGCAGCAGATGGATTTGTAACCAGTGCAATGCCCTCATGTCAGCATCAATAAAAATGTTTTTTAAAAATCAGTTCGAAAATTTTGAGTAAACCCTGAATTGCAATGTGATATATAAAGTACTCTACAGCAGACCTGTTTCAAGTAGGGCTGCGCGATTATTTGAAATCAAATCGAAATCGCGATTTGGACATGGAGACTGAACAGAGATGAGTTCAGCACAGGACTTGGTGCCAAAAAAAAAAGTCAACATCTGTGGTGTGGAATAATTATAGGATAATAATAGGAAAGCTGATGTATCGCAGAAAATGGTCATTTGTAGGTCAGTTATATATTGCGTCTTATAGCGTGTGGAAAGCGCGCGGCATATCTCTTCCTTCAGCATTATTAACATGCTCCTTTGTTTTTGCTAGGCGACCATCAATCTTTTCTCAGAGGATGACAAACTATCAAAACATTGCTGCAGCTCTGATACAAGTTTTATTTAGGGAGAAAATTAAAAAACACTGCAGTGTTTGAGTGTTCTGCATTTGAGGTAATTAGTCTATCAAAATGTGTATAAAGGCGATGCAGTGGCGCAGTAGGCAGTGCTGTTGCCTCACAGCAAGAAGGTCTCTGGTTCGAGCCTCGGCTGAGTCAGTTGGCGTTTCTGTGTGGAGTTTGCAACCCTGGATTAATAAAGGGACTAAGACAAAAAGAAAATGAATGAATGAAAATGTGCATATTTTATACAACGTATGAAGCTTATCAGTCAGTTTTGGGTACGTGATTTGCGGTGCGGCATTCTGAAAAGTTACATTTAAGAAGCTTGTCTGTTTGTTTTCAACTAGGTGTGCCAGGAATACCCAAGAGCGTGTGGCTCTCAACATGCGAGCGCAATACGTAGCGATACGTAGAAAAGTAAAAGCAACTACTTCTGATATGTGGTCAAGCAGATCATCGGAGCTTTACTTGAGTTTGACGTGCGCGCACAATTTATTTGTGTTGCCATACTGTAGGTCTGTTCTAGAGACAATTTGTTCGACCTTTACTAGGTGATTTTTACTTTATTTTTTAACTTATGTGCGATTTAGAGACATTTCACAGGTCTTTTATAATGATCTAATAGTTTTCCTTTGGAGATATGTTTCAGATTCCCAGTGTAAAACGTCTGTGTGTGACAAAAATTTTAATTGAAAATCGCAATTTTTTCAAGAATAGCGTAATTGATTTATTTTGCCCATAATCGCACAGCCCTAGTTTCAAGACACTGATCCATTACATTTCAGTCAATAGTAGGGTTCTGCTGTAGCTGGTGTTTACTTCTGTCACCTTGACTTGTTTAAAACCAGCTAATCTTTTTTCCCTTACCCTACACAAAATAAGATTGAGATAAAACTTTAAGAATGTTGAAAACCTGTAACCTTGTAAATTGCTTGGTTGGGACTTGTGGAGCTGCACAATGATGGATTTGCTCTCAAGTGTTTGTACTTTCCGCAGTGAAAATTAAACCACACCGAACTGAACTAAACAGAAATCCTACTCTAAAATGTGGACTGAAAGTTTTAATCTACTAGCTTATAACTTATGTGTTAAGCTGATTTGACACAATCTACATTGTAAAAGCGCTATACAAATAAAGATTAATTGAATTCACCATTGAAGCAAGCCAGGGATGAGTAAATGACAACACTAACTGACCATGCAGATAAGTTGTGCCTTGGTAATGCAAACACATTTTAGGAATACACAGCATTATATTAAACAAAGTGCACCTAACAGACCTGAGGAAAAAGCTAGAATTATATCCCTGAATGAGGTCCTGAATAAAAAAGTGATTCACAATGAACACCAAAGGTTAAATAAGCATTTCAAATACATTTGCTTATGGTACTGCCTATTACTGGTAGTGGTGTTGGTCTCTTCATCTCAGTCCTAAACTTCATTCAGTCCTAAACACACACAGAACACAATAATTACATGATATAACAATCATACTGGACAAATGAAGCCAAGAATATGCAAACTGTACAGAACTAAAAAATAATAATAATACAGAGGACTGAAAAGATTGGAAAATTACCTTTAATGTTTAACAGGTCTTCATCTGCTACCTCGCTTTACGATTGCGACTGTGAAGTCCCGTTTGCAGCAGTATCTGGAGGGGTCATCAACGCTATCTCCTGACGTTGCTATTAAGAAAACATGGGTTCATGCATTGATAGTAATGATTCAGTTACACAAATATAAAACATTAGTTTTTAGAAAAGCCAAAAAATTTTGGTTTTATTTGTAATGTAGTGCTTCTGTTAATGAATTGACAGTCAGTACTATAACACAAAAGAAAATAAACAGGTTTGAATATCATAATGTGTGAATTTCTCAGCAAAACAAAACTAAAACTGACAGAAAATCTCTGCTTCTACTGCCTGAATAAAGGCTTGCGCACACTGGGATGCTTTTCGCTGACGTTTAACGCCTTGAAGCACTTTTTATACTGCAAATGCACAGAAACCAAACTTGTAGTGTATAAAACATTTGTATTTACACAAACTGTTTCATGCGACTGAATTCCATGCAGACACAGACCTGCTTTAGAGCCATCTTAAATCAGCTTTATAAAGATTAATTTGGAGGCTCTAAAACACAAGACAGTCGAAGCGAGCAGTTTCACTTTTATTTTCATTAGTGTCTGCACAGAAAGAGCTGTATGATAAACAGCAACTACAATAATGTCAGAAGGTGGGAGATATTAATTATGTAGAGCAGCAAATAAGATTCAATGGGTGAGTTTAATGTCACTTTTCTTTCAGGACTTGCAAGTTGATTAAGTGTGATATTTAACATCGGGGGCTGGAAAATGTGGGTTTGAATGTGGAAAATGGTCTCAAGAAATGCTAAGCGTTTTCCACATCACTTTAGGTGTCCATTATATATCATGAATGTTAAGCTTGAATTTATGTAAAATGAAATTGAAACTAAATGCGAGTGTGATTACTACATAACACTATCACAACTAGTTTCAGTTTCACTTTAAATAAATTCAAGCTTAACATTCATGATATATAATGGATATTATATATATATGTATGTGTGTGTGTGTGTGTGTGTGTGTGTTTATAAATTGTTCTTTAAGCTGAATATTAATGTGTTGAAATAATCTAGTAAAATATTATTTACTGTAATCATGAAAAAGATAAAAATAAATCAGTTATTATAAATAAGTTAATAAAACTATTATGATAAGAAATGTGTTGAAAAAAATCTTCTGTCTGTTAAACAGAAATCGAGGAAAATAAAAAGGGGGTTAATAATTCAGACACTACACACACACACACACACACACACACACATATATATATATATATATATATATATATATATATATATATATATATATATATATATATATATATATATATACATATATATATATATACATATAAACACGCACGCACACGCACACGCACACGCACACACACACACACACACACACACACAGTAGATAGGAAGCTTCATTGCTCAGTTTCTCACCTCCTCTGTGTTCTGCCTTCTGCGGTCTATTTGAACAACGACAAAAACAAAACATTATTTTAGTTGATTACAACACAAGTACATGTTATCACATGGTTTATTGGTTTCCGTCAGAAACTTGGCCCACTATTGCCAGATACCAAATAACAAGCAAACTGAAGCAATGTGGCTTACAAACACAACGAAAGCAAAATCAAAGTGGAAGTAAAAGTTTGCATTATTTTGTAAACTAATTTCCACTAACATAAAAATATATAAAACAAATATGATTTATGTAACCATTTTGAAGAAAATGGCATGTTTTATTATACCTTTTAGAGCTAGGCTGCCGCCATCATGGAATTCATTAGCTCATTATTATATTAATAGCTCATCAGAGATCATTAGCATCCTTCAGCACTAAAGCATGCCATTTATTTATAATGTTTGGAAGATAATGTGCATGCTCTGTCACACACTCCTGCTCACATACACACAGAGAACTTCCCACTGTTTAGTAGTTACAAAATGAAACTTAAATATCAGGACACATCAAACTGACAGTCATTGACTAGCATCTGTCTGGCTATTTGGTTTAGCAAAGGAGTTCACCTGATTCAGCAGGTCAAATCTCTGATTGGCTGTTGAGCTATGGTTTAGCTAGCGAATCAGAAGTAGTGAATCCAAGCAAACAACAAAGCCAAGAAGGAAAACAAAAAAGCTGACTGTCTTTAAACATTTCCATTGAAATTTTTGATAGAAAACATTTGCACAAGGGAATCCCTCTATAATGAGCAAAAAAAGTAAATACTGAACTTGTAAATTGAAAATCTTGTCGCAATACAATATCAATATTCTTAGCCATAGATATGTTATTTGTCGATTATAGCAGTATTAGTATTTTACACAAATAAATAAAAACATCATATTGTTTGTAACTTGAACAATATATTGATCCATATCATTGCATTGCAAAATCCTCATAAGATTTATACTCAAATGCTGTTGTGTTTACAGTTTACAGTACAAGGATGTTACTTGATCAGATAAGGTTGTGTCCGGAAGTTAATGAGAATTATTTATATTATTTATTAAATGTCCCATTAATTGTATTTTATAAACGTCTACCGCCACGCCAAACCCAATTACACAGTACCCTAACTCACACAATAAGGTAAAAACAGTAGTTGTACTCTGTATCATTTATGTTATCTAATAAAGTACCCAATAAATTGTATTTTTTAATGTCTACCCCAACCCCAACTGTCACATTACTGTAAAATATTAATTATTGTTATAGTGTTACATAAAATTATGCTATATTTATATGCATATCACACTTTCATATCTAGACTTTACCACAGTACAGTACCAGTTTTGGTTTGTCTTGAAATGACAATACAGACTACTGCCACCTGCAGGTATGGAAAGGTATATTCTCTCATGCAGGTGCAGAGCACACAGGGTAGATTACAATCTATTTGGTGTGTTCAAGTGCTTTGTTTTGGCCCAGACAAGGGCTTGGTGTGCCCTGATGTTTACATCTAAAAGTCCGGTCTTGTTAGCTTCAATTCTCTCTTCTTAAATCAACTGTTTTGTAATACTCACTGTTATCACCTTGTTGGTTCTTTTGATAGCAAATCCATCCAGCAAAAATGGCAACAATGAGAAGAGCAACAGCAACACATATTGGGATAAGGGCAGGAGACAGACCTGATTCTGAAATTGATAAAGACAGGCAACAATCATTACAAGAGAACAAAAGTTAAACCATCCAGTCAATCTGATATGAACAACTTTCTGATGTTTACATCTAAATTTTATGGTATGATTTAATGAGTGGCTTTTCAAGAGCAGCCAGTAAAACAGTGTTATAAAATAGTAAGCAGCAATGGACCACTGGAAAACTCATTTTAAGCATAATAAATGTTACTAACATAACATTAGACTTCAGAGCAGATGTGTTTGTTGCAGCAACTGTCAAAAACTATATTTTAAAGTTGTTTAAAGGAAATAACCTGATCAAGTAATGCTTACTAGTGACATCAACGCGGAAGTTTTTTACGATGGGCTTGCTGTTTTCACGACGGCGGCGTCGAATGCTGGATCCGCTGCTGACCATGAAAAGCTTGTATAGTCCAGCCTGTTCAGTTGTGATGTACGTGATGGTCAGAGATCCAGTGTGATTGTCCAGCTTCAGTCTGTCCTTAAATAGCTTCATGCACTGGTCATTTGTACAAATCCTACTCTGTTCTCCAGTGACCTCAGCAATGAGGATGTCATTAAAATGCCAGGTCGTCAGGTCATTATTTGGTTTTCTTGCAACACCGGAATCCAAATTTACAGATTTTCCCTCTTCCACTGAAATTCTCCTCACTTCAGCTATTAGCGCAGCAGAGACCCCTAAACCACAAACCAACAACTGAATGAAGGCATTTTAGGTGAACACAAGACTATAAAACACACATTTCTACAAGAACCAAACATCCCATAATTGCACAATTACAAACTCAACTACAGGAAAAGGAAAGAGATTGTATAAGAAACATTTCCCTGATCAGAGTAACCCCCACAATTCAAACTAATGGATCACCAATGAAAGAAAAACAGCCTCCATATTTAAGTCCATCAAAAGACCAAAGCTACCACAATACAAATCACCACAGGAAAAAGAGGACCATATCATGTTATCATATTATGTTAATTCTTCCAAGAAAACTGCTTAGCTCTCCTTAGAAGAAAATAGACTAATATTTATTAGTTATCTTCGAATATTTGAAAAATTTTTAAAGCAAAAAAACTGAATTGCTCCTTGAAATCTTAAAAAATAATGCACACCGAAGTGTGGTAAAGTTATTCCACTTAAACTACCATTCTCAAAGCTAAAGTCATTGTTTGGATGTTGTATTGTAGACTATTTTAAGGAATGTAAACAAAAACAATGTTCTTAACGTATTTCCCATTTTACATTTTTTATTTCTATAGCTTCCGATATTCCAAAAAAGTGCCACATATTGATAAATAATGTTATGAAAGCTGCTTTAACATGACGTTATGATTAAACTGCAGGAAATTTTCATGAGCAATAACATCACCAAATTGATATTTGTGTGTAAAACTAGCTTCTTACACAACTCATTAAAGCCTTCTGTTGTGATATTTGACTGTTGTAGCTGTTAATTTAGCTGAAATCATTTAGCATAGTGATATGGAACTGTAATGCCTGGAACTACAGGGTGGGCCATTTTTATGGAAACACCTTAATAAAATGGGAATAGTTGATGATACTAACATACTGTTTGTGGCACATCAGTATATGTGAGGGAGCAAACTTTTCAAGATGGGTGGTGGCCATGGTGGCCATTTTGAAGTCGGCCATCTTGAATCCAACTTTTGTTTTTTCAATAGGTAGAGGGTCATTTAACACATCAAACTTACTGGGAATTTCATAAGAAAAACAATGGTGAGCTTGGTTTTAACGTAACTTTGTTCTTTCATGCGTTATTGAATGGCCCCCAAGGTCTCTAGACTTTTATCTTTGGGGTCATCTGAAGGCAGTTGTATGGTGTGAAGATACAAGATGTGCAGCACCTGAAACTCCGGATACTGAAAGTCTGTGCTGGCATTTCTCCTGCGGTATTCAGTGTGTTAAGAGTGGGAGAAGAGGGTTGCACTGACAATCCAACACAATGGTCAGCACATTGAACACATTTTATAAGTGGTCAGAAACTTGTAAATAACTCATGAAAACATGAAGTTACGTTAAAACCAAAACCAAACCATTTTCTTGTGAAATTCCCAATAAGTTAGATGTGTCAAATGACCCTCTTCCTATTGAAAAAACAAAAGTCGTATCCAAGATGGCCGACTTCAAAATGGCCACCATGGTCTCCACCCATCTTGAAAAGTTTGCCTCGCATATACTAATGAGCCACAAACATCACAGCAATATCAGCAGCCATTCCCCTTTAATTACGGTGTATCCATATAAATGGCACACCATGTACTTTATCCGAGTGTTTATCTGAAAATAATGGCAAACTTTAGAATATTCATCAGAAAATCAGAATCAAGCACTCAACAGCCCTGTAGTACAATACAGTTTTCATAAAGCCCTCAATTAAGTGTTTAAAAATAAAATGTGGTGTGTCATAACACATTGGAAAAGGTCATAACATAGCATTTAGTTTTCCTAATCAAAAAAGCAGCCATGATGAAATGCTAAAATAATAAATTCAATTAAATTAAAACTTTCTATAAATAAATTAGAAACTAAAGGATGAATCCTCTCTTTCATTATTTATGATCATTTTGCCCTCACCAGAAGCTGCTCATAAATACTAAAGCCAATACAGACGTAACAACAACACAGCTTTCTATTAAACCAAACTGACACAATGTGTACTTTGCAAACAAATAAATGCAAGTGAAAAAGCAAGCAAAAAGAAGCCAGGCAAGGAAGTCCTGCAATTAAAGTCAATCAATTCAAGTTTTGAATTGAATTAATTAATTAAATAAAGTCAATTAATGTGCTTAGTACAATCTATACAAACACAAGTGCAAAAAAGTCATATTATGGCAGCGTGCTGTGCACAAAAGATTTACAAACGTGCTTGCCAGTGTCATTTGGGGTGCGGGTGCTCGCAATTCAATGCAAATCAAAGTGCGTATAATGTAGTTAACAAATGTGGCTGTAAGATTTAGCATTACAGAACAGTTTTCAGAAGTTGTTTACCTTTTCTTTCCATTCTGGTACATTTCCACACCTCTATCAGACTAGCTTTGAAAACAAGGCAATCTTTCACTATTGCAGCACATTAATCTAATAGAAATTATAAAATAAAGCCGTAACATAATATCAATGTTCACTACTATTCGGACTCTCTACAGTAGTTTTAGGATTCTACAAACCATGACGTTTTGTCATTCTGTTGCATTTAAAGATGCAGAAAGAGAGAAAAGAAAGAGAAAGAACATGTCAATTCTGTAATAAACACAATTAAATATATAATTTAATACCTAATATTAAAATTTTGTCTTACCATAGACAGACACACTGAAAGTTTTTACATTGTGATTTCCTTGGCTGAAAACGTCTAGTGAATAATTTCCAGAGTCTGTGGTTGTGGTGTTGATGATGGTCAGAGATCCAGTCTGATGATCCAGCGTCAGTCTGCCTCTGAATCTCTCAGTACCTTCATTACAGTGAACATCTGTACAGGAGTAACTGCGATCCCCATTCATTTGAGCTATGCGAGTGTCATTGAAATACCATTTAAAATCTTGCTCCTGGATCATTATAACATCAGTGGGTAGGGTAACTGAATCCCCCTCTATCACGGACACAGAAGCTCTATCTGAACCAGCTCCAAAAAACCCTGGAAAAAGAACTGAAATTTAATAATAATTCAATCTGTGATAGTGGAACAAATATGTATATAAAATATACAACAACAAAGTGCGTGTGTGTGTGTGTGTGTGTGTGTGTGTGTGTGTGTGTGTGGTTTGCTATCAAGATTTTACTTCCTGAGATTATGAAGCTGCAGTTAAGAATGTGATTAAGTGTGAGGGTGGGCTACAGAGATACTTAATAGATACAAGGGCTAAATGAGAAATCAACAAAACATTGCATTGACTTGCACATCATGCGAGTAAGCTAGTGTTTAACAGCAGATGGTGCTCTAGGCTAGTTATTAACAGCAGATGGCACTTTTGACTAGTTTTTAAACAACAAATGGTGATCTAGACTAGTTTTAACAGCAGACGACAATATAATATAGATTTTTTAACAGCAGACAATGCTATAGGCTAGTTTTTAATCAAATGCAGTTTTAACAGCAGATGACAATATAGCCTATTCTTTAACAGTAGGTGGCGCTGTAGGCTAGTTTTTAACAGCCTACTATCAATCAAATGTTGGTCATTATCTGTGTATTTCTGAAGTAACTGTTGTTTAACATTAATCAAACAACAAATGAGAGATTCAGTCACATTTTGCATTTACACGTATATCTTCAGCACATTTTTCTTTTTTTTTTTTAATCAAAAATAATAAAACATATATATATTTTTTTTAATGATATTTTGTCGTACGTGCATTTCTTGTGTGTGTTTGTTTTATTTTCATTGGCGACTCCTAGAGGCAATTATGTTAAACTGCACACTACAAAGTACCTTTGAGTCGTACAATGGCAGCTGTATGGGACGGAATCATCTGCATGTCTAGCAGGTTCATAAGGTTTCCATACCATGCAGTTGACAAGCCAAACATTAAAGCGCAATTTGCAGCAATCGCAATTTTCCCCAATGTAATCGGAGCGATCGACTGCACGCACATTGCTATAAAGGCGCCATCTGAAGATGAATTTGCATACATGAATCGCAAACATTTCCAATTAATAATTGTGCAAATAAAATATTATGCTCAAGTTCAATTAACATAATACACAGACTTATTAATGATTCCTACTTGTCTTCCTCGTGATGAAGAGTAGGCAAAATGTGATATGTAATGGGGGGAAAAGAAAGATTGAATTCATCAGATGCTGGGTTCGAACATAGTTCATGATCAAACGTGTCAAAACATGCTGCCATGCACTTTACGAGCTATGCCACTCACGCTGCTGTTTGTCACTCTCTTTAGTTATGTTCTCTGTCAATTAAACGGTGATGGGCGGGAATAACCCAACTAGCTCATTCCAACGAGGTGTGCTATTTACACTTAGCCTAAATAGACTACAACATTTTACACCTTTACAATTTCTTTTTTTAATTCACTCACAGCGCGATGTTCAAACCCCACTGTGTTAACCACATCAGCTAAACTCTCCCACTCTATTTTTTTCTTTTGTTATTAATTCCAGAGGACAAACTTGCAAATGACAGTTTTTCTCCAGTCTACCTCCGATAGGAGTACCTCCAATTCACACTCTGTTCAAAGTTTCTCTTTTTGCTTGCTTTTGCCATTGCTTCTTTATTTGGTTTTGCCAAAGTAGAGTCATTACCACATTTATTAGGGGGAGGAGGCAGGGAGGGGTTTTGCGCTTGTGCATGTTGCGCTCAGTTTCACTTTAATTCAGATGTACAAAGAGAATATGCATGGGATTCGGCGTACGCAGTGTTTCATACATCTGAATTTTTTACTGTGTTACACATTTACAGCTTTGTGCATATCAATGCAAATCTTCCTACATGATGCCCCAGGTCACTTTGTGATGCTGGCGGAGGAAAACATTTCCCGACTCGCTCATCTAAAACACCCCAAAGTGGCTCAATAATATTTAGTTCTGGTGACTGTGCAGGCCATGGGAGATGTTCAACTTCACTTTCACAGTCATCAAACTACTCTGTCACCAGTCTTGCTGTGTGTATTGGTGCATTCTCATCCTGATATACAGCACCGCATTCAGCAATGTTTGAACCAATTGGTGCACATGGTCCCCCAGTATGGTTCAGTAGTCCTTTGCAGCAAAACGCTATCTAGCACAGGGAATGCCATGATATTGCACCTCAAACCATCACTGATCTACCCCCATGCTTTATTCTGAGCATTTAACAGTCTGGGTGGTACACTTCTTTGGGACTTCTCCACACAGTAACTTGTGAAGATGGACACATCAGAGAGCAATACATGTTTCACATTTTACCACAGCCCAATATTCTCACTGTTGGCACCATAAAAACGTACTTTGGCATTGGCACGAGTGACCAAGATTTGGCCATAGCGGCCAAGCCATGTATATTGACCCTGTAGACCTCCTGATAAACAGTTTGGTGGAAACAGGAGAGTTGAGGTGCACATTTAATTCTGCAGTATGGATGCACAATTAATCAAAAAACGATTGCGATCTCGATTCGACTCCCTGTATGATCATAATCCAGCAAGTTTACATTTCAGCCAATTATATTTTCAAGATTGGGAGAAGCATAAAGGCAACTGAATGGTGCTCTAAGTGTCCTACTGTATTTATAAAAGGTATAATTCACCCAAAAATGTCATTTCTGTCTTAATGTACTGCTGTATTTATGACCACGAATTGACATTTGAGCTGACGTACTATTTGGTTACTAACAAGAGGACACACACATGTCCGTAAATGATGTCTACAGGGAACAGAGCCTGCATAAGCTTTGAATAACAGGTAATAAAGTTGTAAATAACGTTCAGTTTGTTGCATTGAACAATCGATTAGGAGCTGCACAGGAAGTAGGATTTCCATGTTTCTTTTATTTTTCTTAAAGTGACAGCAGCCATGACATAAGCTCACTCTGCAGTTAAAGTGAAACCGAAAGTGCGCACATCATTTAAACCAGGGGTCACCACCACCAGTGTGCAGCATCCACTTAGATGGATGATGTGACGGCAGCCACAGGTTGCTTTTGGTGGTTTGCTGACATTAGTCTGGATAATGTGGCTCTTGATACATCACAAAGGCTTGCTGTCTAGGTCACAGATTAGTTTGCGAGATGCAAACCAACAGTTTGTCCTCTTTTGAACTCTGATACACCACCCATAATGTTGTGCGCATTAGAATATAAATAAAACTATGTCATTCCTCTGCTAATTTAACCTTTACACTCTGCTCTTACTGGTGAAATGTGCAATCAATGAAGACTGGCCACCAGGCTACTCAAGTTTAGCCATGAAGCCTAATGACACTAAATTGACTAGCGTTTCATTTTCTTTGTCCAACCCCTTTAAATATAAAACAAAAAGGAAAACATTTCAATGTTGACTTTAAAATAAGATTTTGGCCCACACCTGACCCATTTTTATACATACATTTTTCATTAAGACATTTATTTAAAAATTATGTATAATCATTAAAAGACATCTTTGTCTATTGTTGTTACTAGCTACTTATTTTGGTCAAAACAACAAAAACTTGTGTCTAAAAGCATCTATTTAACTGTATAACAGCAACAGTTATGAAGTAATAAATGGATTTATGAAAAGTGTAGAGTTATTAAAGCCTTAAAAAACTGATACAATCAAAAAAAAAATCATATCAAACTTACCAACTGATAGAATGATTAGCACTTTGATGTTCATTTTGACCTGAAAGGAAAAATTATTGAAATTAATTAATTGAGATTAATTCAAGTACTTTACGGTCACACTTTACAATAAGGTTTATTAGTTAATGTTAATTAATGCATTTACTAACATGAACAAACAATAAACAATACATTTACTACAGTATTTATTCATGTTAGTAAATTTTAGTTAATGAAAATACAGTTGTTCATTGTTAGTTCATGTTAACTCACGGAGTTAACAAGCACGGACTTGGATGTTAATAATGCATTAGTAAATGTTTAATTATGATTAATAAATGCTGTACAAGTGTTGTTCATAATTAGTTTATGTTAGTAAATGCATTAACTAATGAACCTTATTGTAAAGTGTTACCTACTTTACTATAGTCAGAGTTCTTACACCTTTTCCAAAGTCAAATTTAAGTACTTTTATTCATTCATTCATTTTCTTGTCGGCTTAGACCCTTTATTAATCTGGGGTCGCCACAGTGGAATGAAACGCCTACTTATCCAGCAATTTTTTTGAGCAGCGGATGCCCTTCCAGCCGCAACCCATCTCTGGGAAACATCCACACACACACACTCTTACACTACGGACAATTTAGCCTACCAAATTCACCTGTACCGCATGTCTTTGGACTGTGGGGGAAACCGGAGCACCTGGAGGAAACCCACGCGAAGGCAAGGAGAACATGCAAACTCCACACAGAAACGCCAACTGAGCCAAGGTTCGAACCAGCAACCTTCTTGCTGTGAGGCGACAGCACTACCTACTACGCCACTGCCTCGCCAATTTAAGTACTTTACAGGTACTTTACAGGTGGAATTTTACATTTTTCCAGCACTTTACAAGTGTGCCAAATACATATTTTACATACTTAAACAGTACTATAGAATAAACAGCATCTGATATAGTATGGTATTCAACAGCATTTCTGAAAGTATGTTTGCACCAAGTTCAGTATTGAATAACTGTAATTTAGCCATTTAAATGTCATGTACTTCAATCTTAAATGTGTCATCTTTCACCTTAAATTTATTTTAACTTAATGTATTATTTACTCATAAAGTTCAAATCCAAACAATCTGTCTTCAGCTTAATTAAAGGCCACATATTTTTAAAGGCATATAACACATGCAAATGTGCAGACTAGGGCTGTAACGATACACCAAACCCACGATTCGATTCGTATCACGATTTTTGTTTTTTCATTTAAATAATTAATTTATATTACAAAACGAAAATACTGACTGATTCTTTTTAACAACCGGCATAGGATGTTTTTTTCCAATCATGTTTTTTCTTCCGTCAAATAAAAATCGCAGTCTTCCTCAAATTGCCTGCTCCACGTAAAATATGCATTTATTTAATGCCCCGCTGTTATTATTATAATAACAAAACCTTTTACATTTTAATAGAAATCATTATAAAGAATATGTCCTGATGGTTTCCTCTCTCTCCCTCGCGGTTCAAGTGCGTGCTGCGTGATGAAAAGACAACAACATGCGCGCATATGTAGACTTTTTGTAAACAGTTTTGTTGTTTAAATATGCTATTGCATTAATGTGCATACATGCTTTAAAAGCCGAAAACAAGGCGCATCTCACTGCCTTTATGTTGACAAGGAAAAAAGAAGAGAAGAGGCGCGGTCCTCTTATGAAACGACTGAATCAGCTGGGTATCGATTGTGCATAAGTGTTGCTGTCTGTGTTGTTACAATTGTAATATTTAATAATATTGTGATATACAGGATTTGTACATTCATACAGCTCTGGATAACTTAAGCGATTAGACCTTCAGAGCGGCATTATGCGTCCTGAAGTAAAGCGAAACGGCTATAAACTCCAGCAAGATAGAGTGATTATATGCAGCCATATACCTTTATCTATAAATAAAGTATAACTATAGAAACTGTGTTCATCTTAACTGAAAGCTTCGTCCTGTTTCCTGGCCTCACGCATCGCGCTGTCAGTCAGCACGTAACGTTAACTCTCAAAGGTTCAAACAGAAAGCGCACAGCACGGTTACAGAAAAGTTTCCTCTGCAGAGGAGTCGGGGCATCTGGTGAACGCACATCCCTCTCCGCGCAGCCACATTAACAACAATGCATTGACAGCACTGGCAATGTTTCTGCCGTTGTTGGTTGTCAAGAGGGGTTAAGTTGGTTTTGTTTTTGATATTCCTGACACATTTAGATGGTCCCTTACTAAGAGCTCTGTGCGAGCTTTCCCGGTTAAACGCTAATTGCAAGGGCTTAAACGGAGCAGTGCTCGTAATGTCGAGCAGAAAAAAAAGTGTTTCCTCACATTCTTCTTTAACTAGCTGAACTTTTGCAGGCACGCGTGACGTTATTGGAAAGGTAGTCACTGGGTGTGGCGATTCTCCCTTATCACACCGATTTCGATTTTATATCGTGTATCGTTACAGCCCTAGTGCAGACTCCAGTTTTTACGCATAAATATAATTATTACATATTTAAATAAATTTATCTAAATACTTTATCCAAATTTATACTCAGTACTTTATCCAAACTATAATCCCTTTTCAATCCTTGAAACATTAGACTGAAATTCATGCATTTCAGGACCCACACGAAATCTGTTTAGTATTGTTCAAAAACATAGTATTTTATGTAAGAATTCTTTCGTATTTATTTCCATATACTGTACACATGACTGATTGACTGGAACACATTGAAGGCAGAAGTCAGATATCCCTTCATAAAATTCATGGGTCTGAAACACAGCATAAAGTCTGAGTAAAATGATACGATACCAGAAAAGCTAGATGATATTGTGCAGCCAGCCAGCCCCCTGAGTGGATTTCCAGTACCTGTAAACAAACGGCAGGTTTCACATTCACTTCTGCCCAGAGCCTCTCTGATAATCACCATAAACTCGACTCAAAGCAACTTAGAAACACACATCACATTCTTCAAAAGTAAATATTCGAAGAACATTCGTCTATTCTATTGGTTTTCCTAAAACTTTTACACTCGGTTTTGGCACTCACGGTTTTAGCATGTAGCACGCTGTTACAGTGCATAACACGTGGTTAAGAGCACGTTTCATGTGGTTAGAGCACGTAACACGTGGTTTGAGCACGTAACACGTGGTTAGAACACGTAACACGTAATTGCTAGCACGAGCGCATAAAAACGTTTTGTATTGGAAATAAAATAAGAAATATATCGTTTAAGGTTAATCATTGCATTTATCCTATAAAACAGGTAATTGGAAAATTCTGTAAAAGTTGGTATTTTTTATAATAAAGGAGAGAAATAAAGTTATTTGTACAAGATTATTCTGGTGTTGTTTGACCTTTTATGTGAAATAAAGTACTAGAACTGATCTGCAGATCAAAGATTCTGTGTAAATGGGCAGGAAAAAAAACTTTAACTCATTTAAAAAGACAGAAATAAGTCACTACCTTAATACATTAAAATAAACAAATATTAAAGTTGAAACATTTTTATTAAAACTTGTTTAGGGTACCCCAGGGATCCTCCAAATAAAATTCAAGGCTTTTAAAAACATTTTTAATACCATTTTAAATGAAATTCATTGCCAACTTGGTACCCATTCTGACAGAATTATGAGGGAAAAATTTCAAATCTGTATAAATTTGTCAAATCTGTATAAAATTGTATCTGCAATTTTTCGCTCAGACTCTAGAGTCCTGTCAACTTTAGCTTGTGGCTTTTTCTCTACGCGTTTGCCGTAAAGTTGGTGTTGAGCCACAGTAAGGCCCCGTTTACACTAATGTGTTTTAGTTTTAAAACGGCGTTTTAGAATGAAAACGATCCGCGTCCACACTCGCGTTTTACCCAGCGTTTCTTAACAGCTCTCCGTCCACACCAAAACGCTGAAAACGCACATCACGTGACCACACACACACACTCAGGCAAGCGCTGCAGCCAATCTACCCAGATGAGAGCTGTGCTAGTCGGACTTTTCATCAAGCATCTCCCGCTGGATTTAATCTCACTATATTTATTAAACGTGATATTTCATTCATCTTGTTGTCTTTAACGACATATTCCCTGACTTTGGTCACTGGAATCTATTACTTGTTCTCAGGTAACGTGTTTTGGCTGAGCGCAAAGATAAGTTAATGATTAATGTAAGCACATGCATTCTGTATATTGACTGATGGCTTGCCTTTATTTCCTATAATGTAAAAACTTATTGTATTTTATACTTTTATAATGGCCATTATCGATTAAAACTGATATTCACCAAAAGAGAAGGTTTCGTATTTTCACTGAAATTGAAAGGAGGCAGTTGTTATCGGCTCCGTTTTGTTATAAATATCCACACAGTGAAGATGACGCTCATATATGCAGCACGGCGCCTCAACGTTTCTGCTGTCTGTTTAGTTGTTAATATTAAAATGAAAATAGGCAGTTCCTTATATCATGTTTACATTTTATTGTTGAGAAAGTGAAACAACGTAGCCAGGGTGATGTGAATGTAGTCATAAAGTACACTGTTCCCTTTGAAGATTTACCCGTGTCCTCGGTATAGTCTGTTTTCCATATCAAACTGAAAAGAAGAGACTGCAGCCTTGATCAAACTTGCGAAGTCTGAACTTACACGGAGAAGATGCAGGACTGAACTGTGTGTAGGCTACTTAATATTAAGGAAAAGCCCCAATCAGAGAGGCGAATGTCTGCAGCCCCGCCTCCGTTTTCAATCATCCACACTGAGACGGAGCAGCAGCGTTTCAGAATGAAAACGGCCTCTCCAGCGTTTTCGAAACGCTCCGTTTTCGGCGCTCGAGAACTCCGGCATAGTGTGAACGGTTGGCGTAACCGTAGCAAAACTTATGCGTTTTTAAACTAAAACGCATTAGTGTAAACGGGGCCTAAGATAGGATGTTCCTTGGCTGTGGTGGCAATGCTTCTAATGTAGAAATTATAGGTGTGAACCTACACTGGTCTAACGGTTTGGTTACGATTATTATGCCATCGATTCGATTCAATTTGATATCTTGGTGCATACACAGTTTTATATTTGGGGGGGTGGTCACTCAACATTACGCTGCGTGAATTTTTTAATTAGCCTAGATTAGTAACAGTTAATTTTGCTATAGTGTGAAGTTTAATCCTAGGAAAGGCAAACATAAATAAATAAAATAACACCTTTGTAACCAAATTCAAGGCTATTAAGGCCTTAATTTGAGATTATCAAATTTAAGACTTTTTCAATGCTTTTAAGACCCCATGGGTACTCTGCTTGTTATGTGAGCCATTCCAGTGTAATGGATGTAACATTTGCAGTAAAAACTCAAACATAAATTCACAGAGAAAGTATATGTTAACAGTATATTGAAACATCTGTTTATATTCTCCAAAACAACTGCCCACACAGAGTTATGAAATATCAATCTGTAAACATGTTTTGTACATAAAATGAGGAAAATTAACAAGTGTATGGATGTAACCAAAAAAGTCTGCAAGCTTGCAGTACAAAACATATTTTGTAGAATGTCTGTGAATTAAACTGCACAACCCAAAAGAAACAATGCTCATCAAAAGCATAAGAGTTGGCTAGAACAAGCATAACTGATTTTATTTTATTTTAGATTTTTGCATTTATGAGGAAAAAGCTCTGTTATGAGCCTCTCGGTTATGGATCTGACAGATGTGAAATTGCTACTTGTGTGACTTTAGTAAATCAAATATAATACCTTGAACCTCGAAAAAGCCTTGAACTTCGGAAATGAACAATTTCCAGGTTTTTCAGCAGTAGAAGTCATCAAAAGTGGGTAAACGTAGAGAGCTGTGAATGGAAGAGTACAACAATGTTTTTAAAATATAGTCCTATTTGCTCAAATAATAAAAAATAAAAAAAACTCAACGATAAACTTTTCACGACTTTGACAAATTTTGTGAGACTGAGCCAGAAAAGAGAACAATGTCAAATTTACTGTCCCACCCCATCGACACTGCGATACAAACACCAAACTTTTGTAACTCATTTCAAAGATGATATAATACATTTTCTTAAAATATTGAGATATTAAAAACTTTTTACGGTATTAAGTAACGTGCTGCCCTACTGCTCACTGGGCCCATAAATTGCCAGGGTCCTATGTAGGGCTGTGTAATTAATCCAAATCGAATCGCAATTGCAATTTGAAACGTTGTGATAAGCTAATAGCAAGAGGCTGCAAGTGAATGTACTGTTTAATTTCCCCCACCCAAAGCAAATGCGTAACTGCTGTCTGTGTGTGACAGTCTTACTAGCCAATTGAGTGAGCACACTTTAGTTCTGCCCAATCAGAAATGCAAAGCTATGTGATATGCCCACAACAAAACAAAACAAAAACAAACAAACAGGAAAGCCTGGATGATGACATTTGCTGCTTCAGAAGCATTAACAGACTGATTAATAACAAGGAAAATCAGGACATCGTTATTATGGAAATAATTTGGTTTTAAAGTCACAGACAGAGAACAAAAACAGGTGATTTGAAGAATTGTTGCTACAGCACGAGGAACTACAACAATCAGCACCTAAAAAAAGTACCACTGGCCACCACACGAGGAGTGTCTTGTTAAAAAGTATTGCTAGTGACACTCAATCTAGTAGCAAGCAACAGCAAAGTACAATTTCAGAGCTGTTTTTTTTTTTTTTTAGCCATATTAGTTAATCTCCCTAATTTGAGTTCAACTTTTTAACAGAAAGGTAAGGTCATTATATTTGTTTTTATTTTAATTGTTTCATTTCTCAATATTTTAAAAAAGTTTGAATAATTGTAGGAGTTAGTTAGGTTCCTTTTTTAACTAACACTCACTGCATTTTAGCAGTAAGAAGCTACAATTTAGATTATTGAGCTTAAGCTTTATTATTGAACTACAAAATTAAATTGCAGATCAAATCGAAATATCAATAAAATCGTAATTAGATATTTACTCCCAAATCACACAGCCCTAGTTCTATGCTCTTGGTTCACCTGCTACGCCCCTGATAGTGAGTGAGGGTCACCACTCAGCACTCTTCACTGGAGCATTTCAAAGCCATGTAGGATCAATAAGCGGATCACTCTAATGTCAGCTCAAAGAGCAGCTGAATGACACAACTTTGAAACCCTGTAGTTTCCATGTATCCAGGTTTATACTTGGTGAACAGTAACAAATTAATGAACTTTACTGCCAATTACAGTCATTACTGTTGAGCATGGGAACAACATTAAGATAAAAGTACCAATTGGTACCGGACTTGATACTTTGACAACTGTAAGAAACTAAGTCTGCCTCGACCCAACTTCTACTTTATTTCACAAGTCTTCCATGCTCCTTTCTTAACAAAGAGCTTAATTATCACAGAGAGGAGAGTTCCTCAAGTAAATCATTTAAGCATTTAAATAATGTCTTTAGAATGATAATTTACTTATAGCATGGGAGCGGCAGCGAGCCATCAAGAACCATCTGCTGACCAAAAGGAATTTTTATCTGAACTCATTTATCATAACAGTTGGTATTCTCACCTGAAAGTCTACTCAAGGTCTGGGAACGGAAGAGTATCACTTGTATTGTTGTTCTCAATTTACATTCAAAGCAAAAGCTTATTAACATGTTAAGCGGGTATACCGAAAGGTCTGGGATTGCTATTCTTAATTTACATTTGAAGTGAAAGCTTATTAACATGTTAAGCGGGAAGAAACAGTATAAGATGTTTAAACTGAGGATGATCGGGATTCAGTTCCAACTCCGATGAATCCGAAGTGTTGTCTCCACTTTGACACTACTTTTCTGGAATAAAACTTATTTTTTCTTCAAGACGTTCTCTTCTATTTTTTCTTACACAATGTAAATTAAGATGCTGATGACCATTAAATGTGTGAAAACTGTCTTAATACTGTGCAGACTCCTTCTAGTGCACGCATCAAGAACAATGGGGGTGTTTTTGTTTTTTTTGCCTTTAACAATTTAGGCCAAACTCAATCCAAACATAATCTTCAAACTATGACATGTCAGATATACAGTAAATTAAATACAAATCTATAAAATTAGACAATAAATAAATTAATTAATTAATAAAAATATAATGTACAAAATAACTTAATAAAAACAGAACATACCGTGCAGACATCAAACACACTCTGTAAGAGGTTAAATAAAACCATATTCTAGAAATTAATCATACAATTGTTTAGCCTTCTCACACTTCATAATTTTTTAAGCGTCTACATAGGTGGTAAACTCTTTTTTTAAGCACAATTTTGAGCTGTTTTCAATATTTTGCATTTTGTGGATGAAGAATGAAGATGGAAGTAAAATGAGTAAACAATTTGCAGTTAAGTCATCATATTTGCTGTCCAAATGTACTCTAAATTTCACAATGTCCCAACAAATAGAAGGAAACCTTGAAATATATTGTCTTATCCAGTTGTCCACATAGAACAATAGGGGTGTAAAACTAACTTTGCCACTAAACTACCTGGGCTACAGACCTGCAATAGGATATAGATGTAAAGCTGGTTTTATATTTGCACATTCAGACTTTCTTTTTATTAATATAATTTCATAAAAGTAGTATTTGCAAACTCTAAATATTGAAATCATATTAGCAGCCAATGACTATCAAAGTGCAATATTGTTTACAGTCAAATAAACGGTGTTAATGTTGTGTTCAAGTCCCAGACCGAATATTCAAAGTGCCGTGGTATAATAAAGAGAGTGTGTCACACAAGTTGTCACTGAATGAATGTGTGAATATAAAACCAACTTTACCTTAATTCTAGGGTCCCCCCCTCCCAAATTAAAGATTTTTAAGATAAAAGAATCACAGGTGCAAATTCAAGAATGATCATAAACAATAACATCTCTTTTAAAAATTAAACCATTGTTCCTCACATCAATGTCATTCAGGCCTTCATACAAAACAAAGTTAAATAAGAACAAGTAACAGATCTCTCAAGAAAACGCCAATCATCAGATCTGTCAATAACATACTGTAAGCTCATGTGCTGAATTGTGACGTAGTTGAAACAGAATTTTAAACATTTGGTTGCACTTCACAATTTTAACACCTCAATATGAAACGTTAATCAAAGAAAAATAATATTTCCGACTGAATTACAGAATGGTCGTTACGGGCATGTCTGGACTTGTCCAGTCCGTATGATAAAGAGGTGATGCTGTTGAGGTAACAGAACACTGTTAAGACAAATAAATAACAAATGAGCTTACTATGTCAGTCAACATCCTGATCTTGCATTTTGAAGTAGTGATCGCAGACGAAAATGAACGAGCGTCCTCGATTGTCCCACAACGATTGCCCACAGATAATTTACTGTCAACAAGCAAGCGGTCGCTAAACTGTTTACTTTATCTCAAAAAACATGGATGACATCGAGGAGCCTGTGTGCAGGATATATCGGACACATATCACGATCGTGTTTAATGACATTCACCAAACAATTAAAAACACATTTAGTAAGTACGAGACGAGTGAGCGTACACGATCATGCGCAGTACAGTATACTGGTTCTTTTTTAGAGAACGAAAGCATTTCCGCGTACGCACGTGCAGCTGTGTGATGTCTGATTGCGGATGTGCGGTTAAGATTACATCACTCTGAACGCGCATGTGCGACTGAGAACTGCCAACGACGTAAAATGGGCGTGGCTCGGTCGGTGTTTGGGAAACTCCCCATTAAAAAAAATAAATAAAAACAATACTAGCTGCGTCCCAAATCGCATACTTATGCACTATTCTTCGCCATTTTGTAGTATAAATAGTGTAAGTAGTGTGTTCACACTGAAAACTCTAAAAACATTAAGTGCACTTTAATTACCCGGATGATGCACTCATTCAGCCGGTTAAATGAAGTGTGGAATGATGAGCTGCGTCCCAAATCGCATACTTATGCACTATTTTACGCCATTTTGTAGTATAAATAGTGTAAGTAGTGTGTTCACATTGAAAACTCTCAAAATAATAAGTGCACTTTAATTACCCGGATGATGCACTCATTCAGCCGCTAAAATGAAGTGTGGTATGATGTACACTTCACGCACTCAACGACCGCAGGTTTGCTTACGTAGCGGAAGGGGCGGAGCGATCGGACGCACATGTTGAATAACTTTATTTATTTTGGATAGTGAAAGCAAAATTCTCCTACTAGAGTGATTATAGCGCCTCCTGATGGTAAATGCGGCAATACTCACGGCAGGTATTACTTGATAATTCGGTCGTTTATTTCACTGATTTGGCAACAGTCAAACGTCATCAGGGAAACGGTTTGAATTTCCGCTTAGTAAAAAAACATTAGTGTGCCATTTGGGACAGCACTACATACATATACTATCCTGTTGAGTGTGTAAGTGCATAAGTACATAGTGCATGAGTGCATAGTGTATAGTGTGCCATTTGGGACACAGCTATGGACACTTCACGCACTCAACGACCGCAGGTTTGCTTACGTAGCGGAAGGGGCGGAGCTATCGGACGCACATGTTGGATAACTTTATTTATTTTGGATGGTAAAAGCAAAGTTCTACTATGAGAGTGATTATAGCGCCTCCCGATGGTTAATGCGGCAATACTCACGGCAGGTATTACTTGATAATTCGGTTGTTTATTTCACTGATTTGGCAACCGTCAAACGTCATCAGTGAAACGGTTTGAATTTCCGCTTAGTAAAAAAACATTAGTGTGCCATTTGGGACAACACTACATACATGTACTATCCTGTTGAGTGTGTAAGTGCATAAGTACATAGTGCATGAGTGCATAGTGTATAGTGTGCCATTTGGGACGCAGCTACTGAGATCACCGATCATGCGCAGTACAGGTTCTTTTTTAGCGCGGCCATTTTCAAACAGGATGATTATGGAACCTACCGCGGTGGATAACGAAGGAAAAACAATCATACAGGTTTTTTTTTTTCGTTTGTATAATGTTAAGTTATATTTGAAAGATTTCATTAGCTAAAACAGCTGATCTCGTTTTACTCTGTTTTACTGTCTCTGGGCTTTTGTAATTCCATTTTAAACCAAATAATAATGGTTTTGGTAAGTCCCTGTATTTGGAAGGTATGTCGGTTGATTGTGCTCTTTCGTCATAGATTGCACTGTGGATTGAGCGTCTCCTCCTGGGGTCCGTTCTTCGTACCTCGCTTAAATGATCTAAGATGATTTGGCAGATCCTGGATCTTTTAATCTTGATAACTGATCTCTCGCTAATTTGGTTCTTCAAACAAGTTCGCGAATCAGATTAGAATGTCTGGATGAACTGATCTGAGATCGCTGCGTGTGTTGTGAAGGACAGATCTATCGATCCTCGAAATCATGATCAGCAATGCAACGATTGGCTGACGGCACAGCAGCGTAATGACATCATCTGATTAATATTCAATTATCCATGTGAGCAAAATTACATCAAATTAGCAGTAAACGGCTTGTTAAATATGACACGCAATAACCTTCCACATTTGTTGTGAGCTGCAGGCTTAAACTTTCATTTGTCAAGACAAGAGTATTCATCATGTATTTCAATGCAAATAAATGTATTTAGTTCTACGTTTAGAAAAGATTTTCTTTATAATAGTAGCCGTTTTTAATCGGTGTAAAGAATAACTGGTTGTTTCCAAAAACATTTTCATATTGGTAAAGGTGTCTGCAACTTTTGTGAAGCATCAAATCACCGTCATATTAACTATCAAAACATGTTTATGACTGCATAAATGTATTATTGCTTTTAAAAAAAAGTCACATATAGTGCATTTCTATTATACACTATTTGTACTAAAGCGATCTAAAAAGTTCATATCAATAAGTTTTCTCTTTGCACCAGGTGAAAGTCTTTGTACTTTCATTTCGAGGGTGCAGATTGCATACGTTTTAATAATATGTATAACTTTATTTATTTTATTAATGACTATAACTTTATATATATATATATATATATATATATATATATATATATATATATATATATATATATATATATATATAGTTAAAAAATATGTACAATTTTCCCAAGTGTATATAACTACTACTGTAAGAAAATATCAGAATTCGGAGCATACTTTCTGTATTGTCTTTGCTTGAACTGAGCCGATCTAATCCTGTTTATATGAATTGAACCTGCTCCCGATCAGGTTTGACCTAGCAGAACTGTTGCTATGACAACAACTCTCGGATCAGCTTTGAAGAACGAAACGATCCTGGATCGTGTCAAATCGTCAATATCCAAATCCAGCTAACTGAGTAATCCACGTACGAAGAACGGACCCCTGCTCTTGACACCTGCTGGATGCTGCTGTTTTGTTTCTGTTGATTCTGTTTTGTTTCTGTTAATTCTGCTTTGTTTCTTTTCTTTTGCTTTGCTTTTTGTTTTGCTTTTTTGTTTGGTCGTTTATTTATTTTTGGTACTTTTGTATCAGTGTTTTTTTTTGTTTGCATATGTTTGGATTTTTGTTTTTTTCCATATTTACAAAAATGGGAATACCTAAAATAAGTGTTGTCTAACTGACTGTTTTGCTTTGCTTCTATACCTGCATTCTGGTGCGTTGTCCTGTTCCAATATTGTGACCTTGTGCTTTAACTTTTACTACATACTGTTTGGGATTTTTAGCTGGGGTCTGTCACCTCCGTGCCCCTGGGCGGCTGGTAGCTGCTCAAGTAGTCTGTTTGTGATACCCCTGTGAGCCCATTTAATATTGTTTTTCTTAAAATGTTTTATCTCTTTTCTAATTGTGGTTTCTTCTTTCCCTAGGAGCTGGGGGTGTCAAGTACCGGCAGTCGGGCTGCTGTGTGGCGTGGCTCTTTTTCTATGAATCAGTCTTTTGCTCACTTGTGTGCATTGACGTTCACTGTGGTGTTTTTGGAATCTAAAAGTGTGCACGTGTGAATTTGTGGGTCATTCTCGGGCCCAGTGCCTAGCCTGCCTGACTTTGGTAAGCCCCAGCTCCTGCGGTTGGATGAGGATTTTTTTTTTTTTTTTTTTGTATTTTGTAATCGCCTTCTGGTGCCTTTTTTAAGCACATGTGCCCGTCATTTTAATATTTGTGGTCCAATGAGAAGTGCATTGTAATAAAAGGAACTCTATTTTTCTACATCCACGTCTCATTCCCTTTTTGTCAGAGATACGAACCTGTGTTTTGTGCCCCAGGTAATGTACTGGGTGGCGTAGTCGAGCTCTAATTGCAATAGGTTATGTTAATTTGGCTGCAGTGTGCCAGTTATTGTATTGGTCTGGCTACCAACAAAAAAGCCTTATCCCCCCTTGCGTCACATTATATTTATTTTCTATTTTTATTTAAAATCATCATACACAAAGCAACTGAGATCAGGACAGGTATCTGATGTTACTGTATATAAAAGTGATCATACATGGAAACACCTGGTATCAGGACAGGTATCTGATGTTACTGTATATGATACATAAAGTATTTGACACAAAAGCCCTGGGATTGGGACAGGTATCTTAAATTCTAACAGTATTAATGTAATCTGAGAGGTATCTTAAGTTAATTTGTTTAATTTAACATACACTGACTTCACATTAAACACCTGCGTTCAGGACAGCTATTTTGTACTGCATATAAAAGGCATTGGACACGAAACCCCTGCGATTTACGTACCGGTATCTGAATCAAACTGCCGTTTTCACAATCTTCACATGATCCGTGACCTATGCAAATTCACATATAGCCCACGCCCACCCGATGACGTATAAGCGGTTACGAAAACGCAACTTTTCTTCTTTTTAGGTCTATGGCTTTCATAAGTTGCATTACTGCCATCTGCTGTTTTCACTTAAGCTTCGTTCTTATTTATTAAGTTATATATTTATATATTTGTCCTTTAAATCCTTAAAGAACGAAATACAAATGATCTTTCTTGACTTCCACTTCCTTTATATACATTAATTTACATAATTTTAGTCTATAATCTCCTATGCCTATTTCCCGTAGCTGATATTCTAACTATTGTACAGCTGAAGTCAAAATTATTAGCCCTCTATTATTTTTATTTATTTTTAAAATATTTCCCAAATATTTTTTTTTAACACAGCAATAATTTTTCACAGTATTTCATATAATATTTTTGTTCTTCTAGAAAAAGTATTTGTTTTATTTTGGCTTGATTTTTTTTAATATTATAATTTTTTTTAATAATATTTCATTTATAATTTAAGCTCTACATTATTATTAACAATTTTAACATCTATAATCTAATGGGGGGGGGGGGGTATTTGGGGGACTAATAATTCAGGAGGGCTAATAATTCTGACTTTAACTGTATTTCTCAAATGCTATAAAGAAGTGTTTCATCTCATAATCCAGTTGGGATCTTTAGTACTTAACGCCCAGTTTCACAAACAGGGCTTAGATTAAGCCAGGACTAGGCCTATCTCAACCTAAAAATGTGGCTATTTAAGCCACATTTATAAAAATGGCCTTAGAAAAATATATTACTGGTGTGCACCTGGAGACAAAAAATGACACTGATGTACTTTAAGACATCTCACCGCAAGTTACTTTGAGTTGATACAACTCAAACATGCAATTTCATCTTGGCTAGCCTTAAACCTCATTTGAAACAGGGGAAAAGAGTCTTACAGTATTTAGTTTACTATAACTAACTCTCAATCTACTGATGATGACTTCTTCTCTCCTTTTATTTTCTTTCTGTCTTTTTTCTTTCTTTCTTTCTTTTATATTGGATTTATCTTGGTAATGGAGTCGTATTCAGAGTAGAAAGTTCTGCACCACTTGCCTGTAAGAAAACACATTCATAAAGTAAAAGAAAAAGTTTTAATATCTTAAACATTTACACAATGTCCTAAACTTTGCTTCAGCTTGATGACATGCATTACACTAATGTTGGTTACTACAATAATAGAGCTGGTTTGAATGCCAATACACTACCTGATAAAAGTCTTGTTGTCTATGTCAGTTGTAAAAGCAAAAAATAATAATAAGTCGACTTCTAGTTGATCATTTGGAAAAGTGGCAGATGTTTGCTATGAATCATCTGTTGAGCTGCATCCCAATCATCACAAATACTGCAGAAGACCTACTGGAACTAGCATGGACCCAAGATTCTCACAGAAATCAGTCAAGTTTGGTGAAGGAAAAATCATAATTTGGGGTTCATTCAGTGTGGGGGTGTGCAGAAGATCTGCAGAGTGGATGGCAACATCAACAGCCTAAGGTATCAAGACACTTGTGCTGCCCATTACATTACAAACCACAGGAGAGGGTAAATTCTTCAGCAGGTTAGCGCCACTCCTACTTTAGCAACCACATCAAAGTTCCTGAAAGCAAAGAAAGTAACGGTGCTCCAGCATTGGCCAGCCCAGTCAACAGTAATGAACATTAGTAAGCATGTCTGGGGTAAGATGAAGGAGGAGGCATTGAAGTTGAATCCACTTCTTATGAGCTCCAGGAGTCCTGCAAAAATGCTTTCTTTGCCATTCCAGATGACTTTATTAATACATTATTTGAGTCATTGTAGAGATGTATGGATGTAGTCCTCCAAGCTCAAGGGAGTCATACACAATATTCATTCTGTTTCCACTGCATCACTTTATATTCTAGACTGGACATTATTTCTGTCTTAGACTTTTGTCTAAGCAAAGTCAGACTTTACTGTCCTAATTAAATAATTAAAAATCAAGGCATGGTCAAATTTTATTTAGGTAAAATAAGCGTAATCTAGAGGCATTTGCCTTTTATATACTGTAGGCCACTTCTGATACCAAATGATCAACTAGAAGTCAAATTATTTTTTGTTGTTTGTCATTTATTTATGTTATGTATACATATGTAGACACACACACATAACTCCTATTGCATCACCCATAAACTTATTTGAAAGGTGGTAAAAATGTTATAAAATTAAATTAATTAATCCAACATTACTGGCAAAGTAAATTATCAGTATATACCATATTTTCTGGAAAAGATATTGCTACTTTAAGTACACTCTCAGAAATAAAGGTACAAGAAAAGGTACCACCCCTGTGACAGCTCTCGTAATTTTATTTTTGAGAGTGTAATATTGGTTTGAGAGTTGAGATCCAAATGTGTGATCTATAATCCAGAAAATATGGATTATACATCACACATTGTATAATCCATATGATATATTATTGTATAATCCCGCCTGCCCCCCCAAAAAATTATTTATAGGGGTAACGAACTGCAGTTTTTATGATCCAGATATAATATTAGCAAGACTGTACTGTAAAAAGTATCATGATTATCAAGTAAAATGTATTTATTATGTTTTTAAAACATAAATATTCAGAAAATAAAAGTTAGACAATATGCTTTATAATAAAGTTTCTTGTTTTTGCTCTTCTTTCACAAATTTAAGTTCAAACCCCTGTTTCTTAAAAATGATCTCTCTCTGAAAAACCTCTCAAACTGACCTCTTGCTAAAAAATTACTTTCAGTAAAATGAATTAACAACTTTATTTGTTACTCTGTGTCTACATTGGACATGGGAGATCAGAGTACAAACGATCAAGTAAATGTACATTTCTAAACTCATTATGAGTGAGTTGTCATTGTTATTTCTAAGTAATGATTCATTTTCAAACCACAAAATTAACACTGATTTACTGATTTACCCCAGGTGAGCTGGTTCAGTGCTTACCTCTACACTCTGCTGATGTCTGTTTGAACAAAAAGAACATTACATCGGTTAATTACAACAAAATGAACAATGTTACATTTGAACATTATTTTTGTGCACTACAAACTTTATATTTTCATCATGTTAAAACTGTTGTTTGGCACCTGTGATAGTAAATCCCACCAGCAACAGCAGCAATAACAACAAGACATTCCGGCTACAGCACCTAAAGACAGAACTGAAACTGATAAAGATAGAATGTATCAATAACAAGATAACAACAAGCCATCAAAGTAATAAAATTATTGATTGCATTATTAATTTATTACCAGAATCTGAAGTGACAGATTCTCCCTCCTTCTCTGACATTTTCTTGACTACATCTCTTTTAGTAGCAGAAACATCTGAAACACAAACCAACAGATGATTTACGGTCATTTTGGAAAGAAAGCTCCATGCATGGTCTTGTGACAACAACTGTCTAAAAAGTTACATTGTCTATGTAACTTTATTTAGTATATTTGGTACCCAGCTTGCACTTTAATGTTGTTTGTTTTCATCAATCATGAGGTTAAAGACACCAAATAGGCTAATCAATTTGAAATCATTCTAGAGAAAAAAAAAATCTACACACAGGAAAAGTTCATAAAAGATCTGCATAATGAGAAAGCAGGCAAAAAGAAATCAGATATCAGCAATACACTGGGATGTGATTAAAAAGTGACTCACTATGGACAGAAACATTGAAGATATTTTCATGGATGGTGCCGCTGCCGATGATCTCTTGATGATAATCTCCAGAGTCTGTGCTTGTGGTGTTCATGATGGTCAGAGTTCCAGTTTCATAGTCTAGCTTCAGTCGGCCTCTGAATCTCTCATTCACTTTATTACACTGCACATCAGTGCAAGCAAAACTGAGATCTCCAGTGAGTTGAGCGATAAGAGTGTTGTTGAAATAATATTTAACATCTTCCTGTTGGGTTTTTGTAACATTGGTGGGTAGAGTGACTGGATCTCCCTCCATCACTGAAACTCCATATGAATCAGCTCCAACAATCCCTGGAGAAGAAATTAGCATTTAATCATTATTCATTCTGTGATAGTAGGACAAAACTGAACTTCAAAACATATTTAGGTCTACACTGTAAAAATATCCATAGCAAATCTTTCCTTATTCGTGACTCATGTTTTTTTTCCCTGTTTATTTGTGCGTTTCAATTGTATTATGGGATCTTGATCTTTCTTCTGACAACTTTTAACCTTGAAAAGTGCGAAAAGGTGATTTTTAATAACTTTTAAAAATAGTTTAAAGTGATATGTTGTCTGGATTTGTGTTGTAAATTGTTACAAAAAACAAAAAACAAACAAAAAAAAAACATTTTAATGCCTTGTCTGTGATTTTTAAAACTTTTTTTCTATTAATTATTCCTCATACATCACCCTTTAAAAATAAAAAAAGTCATTTTGTTAAACTGTATAGTTCATTTTTTACACAACCGTAAATAAACAAATTAGGCTTAGATAATTATATCATCTTATCATTAACTATTTATTCAGATATCATGGAAGCAAAATCAACTATTGAAAACAAACAATTGAAGCGAATTTGTCTTCGTTTTCTATAAGCAGAGTTCAGTAAACACTGCTGTTTTATTGTAGCCTTGTTTATTAAAAAGCGCCATCGTGTGTTGACAAAAGGGACTTGAATGCGTCTGGCGTCAAAGATTTCTTGAACGCAGCGGAAGAGCCAAAATGCGTCATTTCATAACTTCTCGGATGGCGGTTTGTTTTGCTTATTTTCTGACAACCTAATCTGTAAGTAAACTTTTCTTGAATGTGACTTATACGCACGTTTGATTAAAATATCACCCACGGAATTAAAACTATATATTTTATCGCTTAGTGAAGAGATTTTGATACCAGACTCATTAATACATCGCGTTATTAAATAAATGAAAAGTCATCATAACATTCGGTAACACTTTACAAAAACAGTACACGGTGATGTGTTAGTAAACTAAGCATTACTTTATTATGAATTAATGATGATGCGCTGATCATGAACTAACTTACAGCCACAATTCATGTGTGAATAGCTACCTTATTTACATGTTAGTACATAATTGTTTGTTAAATAACGTATTTTTACCACACTAGTTTATACTTATGAATAATTATATCGTGACTAGGCTACTTGGAGGGGTACATCATCATTCTCAACTACCCATGAACTCTTATGTACCACACTGAATAACAACAGTTCAAACACATGAGCTCCTGAATTAATTAACGTTAGTAGTTAAAGGTGCAGTTGGTGATTGCCTTCAGAAACCTTTTTTGTTGTGTGCTGGTTGAAAGTCTCTTGACATTCCAATTACTAAATGAATGATCTAAATGATTGTGTTTTTTTATTCCGGGTAAGGCTTAAAACAAAAAAAAAATTCATCCAATAAAAAAATATTGTCAAGCCAATAATTCTCATAATTCTGAAAAGTAGCCCAAACTGTCTGTCAACAAAAGTAGATTTTGTACAACTGCAAACCTCTGCTCATGCAGATCCACCGATGCTCGTGTGCTGCGGTCCAGGGACACGAGTGACGGTGGTAAAAAAAATGCTGAATCAAAACTTTAAAATCTAGAATCAATATTGGAGTTACTTTTGCACGCTGGAGGAAGGATGACACCATCGCTGAAGTATTTCTCTTAGACAGGTAATGTTCTGTTTAAAAAAACATTTTAGTCAAACAAAGCTGATGTAGATTGGGTTGTTACAAATGGGTTATATGCACCAAAGTGTTGTTTAGCCACTGAAATCTCCTGCATGGTGAAAGATTGATGTGACTATTTTTAGTTTCATAAGTTCCTTTTACATCGATAATGTAGATTTCTATTTAGTTTAACAACAAAACATCAGTAACTAGCTCTATTCCACCTAGCCTGCTTTACTGAGCTGAACTTGGTTTTATATTCACATTGGGTAATTTTTGAACAATGACAACCTGACACACAAGAGTAATAAGTGTAATTCCTGCAGCCCACCAGCCAATCACTATAGGCATACAGTAGTCGCTTTAGGAGAAAGTGAGAGAATCGTTCAGAATTGAAGTAGTATTATAAAGTACTATAAAAGCTTTCTAATTGGCGAACGACATGATCTAGACCACAGGTGTCAAACTCAGTTCCAAAATGGCCGCAGCTCTGCACAGTTTATTTCCAACCCTAATTAAACACACCTGATCAAACTAATTGAGTCCTTCAGGCTTGTTTGAAACCTACAGGTAAGTGTGTTGGAGCAGGGTTGAAACTAAACTGTGCAGGGCTTCGGCCCTCCAGGAATTAAGTATGACACCCCTGATCTAGTGGGTCTCTGTCATCTTTAATGTGCGCATTCGTGATTTCAGGAGGCGTGGCTTTGGACGGCAGGGAAGGGATTGTGTTTCAAACATATTATGGTAACCGGTTAACATTTAGGCAGAACACCTACTGCACCTTTAATGATGATGTGCCCTTCCAAGTAAAGTCATGATACAATTATACATTAACAGCTCATGAGTTCATGTTGGTTGCATTTAGCTTAAACTTGTTAATATTATTTAACAATAATGTACTAACAAGTGATTAAGGCAGCAATTATTCACACATGACCTCATGTAATAAAAGTTAGTTCATGATTAGCGCATGCCTTAATTCAACATTAGTTTATAATAAAGTAATGTTTAGTTTGCATATTAAAACATCATTATTCATGTACTGTTGTTGTAAAGTGTTACTAAACATTCTTTGACTAGTAAGTGTTGTGCTCTTGCCATGTCGTTTGTGCGTTCTGAAATGTGCCTGAAATGTCTCTAGGCTATGAAAATGAGTCACTGTCTCCACAGCTATTAAAGACAACAATAAGGATGAAGTAATAAGTTGATTTGCAACAAGTGTAACATAAAGAATTATCAGTTTGTTGTTCAGTTCGTCGAGCGGTGATATAATGCAATTCAAGGAGATTCCATTGATTTCCAATGTTCTTAGCGAGTTGCACACCTTTCGTGCACATCCTTATGTTCCACATTTTGAAGTTAGTCCAACAGCAAGTTTTTAAAAATCGTAAGACTAAATCTTTTTTTAAAAAAGGTTTACTGAAAATATGCAAAACAAAAATACTAAAGGTACAATAGACTCGAAATAGCTTGGTCAAAAACTGTGTTGCTTCCAACGTCCATAACTGCAGTCTGACTGACTGAATGACCTCATGACATTTTACTGTCGGAAACCAAAATATCAAAGTAAAAGTTTTTTAATTGTATTAATTATTAAATTATGAATATCACTATGAATTCTTATTATATTTAAATATCAATTTCCACCATGTTTTAACCTTTATAACTAAATTATTATCACAAATGAATTATGCATAACTGGCTTTTACAAAAGTAATACGTTGATTTACAACAAGTGTAACTCATGATTAAAGTAAAAAAAAAAAAAAAAAAGATAGAATGGACAAGATACAAATCACAAGAAGCCTCTTACCAACTGGCAGAAGCACCAACAGTACAGAGATATTCATCCTCATCTGAAAAATAATGTAATTTCATTAAATTGGAAAACATGCATTCTGCTTTGTGATAAACAAAAAAATTAAATAAAATAAAAGCAAAAGGCACTGGTCATGAGAGAACTGTAACTTTTTAATAATTATTATTTTAATATGACTGCCCTGTATAAATGCCCAGTTTTGTCTGTTTTTAAATACAAGCAAACTTAGAGTAGGCAGATCATCATTTTAGTTGCATCATTGTGAAATATATAATGCAAAGTAAAACAACTAGCAGTAAACATTTAGTGCCAATGCCGCAATGGTCAACAATAAAGAAAAAAGTATAGGAATCAAAATTAATTTTCACTAAATTATTTATGTTGGGTATTTATTTTTCCACCAAATCCTAACATGTAATAGTGTGTGATCTATTCTATTAATTAATGAGTTAATTAATGAGCCATTGACAGTTGGAATTGTTACACAATGCTATTTATCAACTCCTATGAACTTTTCCTAATACAAACTTCTCATTCGTGACTATTGACCTCAAAATCATAAGTAACAGGTATTAAATCCAGTTCCTGGAGGGCCGTAGTTTTGCACAGTTTAACTTGAATCCTAATTAAACACACCTGATCAGACTAATTTAGTCTTTCAGGCTTGTTTGAAACCTACAAATAAAGCTGCGGTCACACTAGAGTTTGAGTTTGTCAAATTCTGTCGTACGGCTCTGCGAAAAGGGGCGGGATTAAACAAGATGATTAGACATTTAAAAAGCGAGCGATTGCTTCATATTTAAAATTTCTGTCCAGAAAGGTCATGTTTTGATCCTCGATTGGTCTCACGCAGTCTAGTGATGCCATTTCGCAGGTCAGAGTTCACCAAGCTTGAACTTTGCACCACAGCAACCTGCGAAACTTGACACTTGAGCCTGCGTTTCCGGTCGGATGCATTCGCATGCGTATGAATGGAAGTGTATGGGAGGAAAAGCCCAGTGCGACCGCAGCTTTAGTGTTTTGAAGCAGGGTTGCAGCTAAACTGTGCAGAGCCATGGCACTCCAGGAACTGGATTTGACACCTGTGCCGTAAGTCATAAGTGTCATTTTTTTTACATTTTTTTAATGAGATTAGTAAATAAGATTTTCTTTGATGCGTGCTGTGTTAGGATGACAGTATTTGCCTGAGATACAACTCTGGGATCAGGGGCCTGTACCATTATGCTGGTTGAACAAACCCAGGATTATAGGATTAGTTTTGAGTAGAAAAATCCAAAGCAGTGCAATCAGGCTTTTTTGGTACCATGATGCTGATCATGACCTCTCTTTGATAACTCAGACTTTGATTTTGAGTTTATGAGCGCATGCAGATGAAGGCGGGATATCATTAGCAAATGGCCAATCACAGTCCTCGAAATGTGAAGATACTGTGATTGACTTCTCTTGAGAGAGTCAGGGTAATTAATAACCAAAGATAAAAAAACAGGAGAATTTAAAAATATTTACACAGAAAGATGAAAAGAGCTGACCATGAGGGAGAAAAACAAAAACTAAAAAAGCTTTTTTTAAGTATAGTTGATTTGTATAGTTTATTTTATATATATAATATTATATATATATATATATATATATATATATATATATATATATATATATATATATATATATATATATATATATAAAGTATTTACAGTTGAAGTCAGAATTATTAGCCCCCCTTTGAATTTTTTTTTTCTTTTTTAAATATTTCCCAATTTATATGTAACAGGGCAAGGGAATTTTCACAACATGTTTGATAATATTTTTTCTTCTGGAGAAAGTCTTATTTGTTTTATTTCAGCTTAAATAAAAGCAGTTATAAATTTTTTTAAACACCATTTTAAGGACAATATTATTAGCCTCTAAGCTAAATGTTTTTTTTGATAGTTTACAGAACCAACCATCATTATACAGTAACTTGCCTAATTACCCTACCCTGCCTTTAACCTAATTAAGCCTTTAAATGTCACTTTAAGCTGTATAGAAGTGTCTTGAAGAATATCTAGTCAAATATTATTCATCATGACAAAGATAAAATAAATCAGTTATTAGAAATGAGTTAATAAAACTATTATGTTTACAAAAGTGTTGAAAATCTTCTCTCCGTTAAACACAAATTGGGGGAAAAAATTTCTTCAGCTTTGGCACTTAAGTAAGACACTTGATTGCACTGTGGTGCGGTGGTGACGGCTTAAATAGCACATCATATCCGTTGTCTTCGCAGCTTTGTATGGCAGCAATATTTACAGTGTTTTCACACAGTTTGTGTTTTGTCTGTTTTCTTGTTACCGTCCTCTTCAGTGACTGAAAAACCAAAATGTTGCCAGATGTTGGACTTATAAGAGGACGAGGCATCCTCTTTTTCAGTTGCACTAATATTGGCCTGCTACTGCTGCTAGCTTAAGCAATCAGAATGCATGTGACAGCAGGTGAAATGTAGCTCAACCAATAATAGAAAACATATATATGTATGAAATATATATATATATATATATATATATATATATATATATATATATATATATATATATATATATATATATATATATATATATATATATATATATATATATATACACACACACACACACAGGGCTTAACATTAACACTCGCCAAATGCGGGTAGATTTCCCCTGTGGCGGGTTAGACAGACACAGCCACTAGCCAGTTTGGCTGGTTGAAAATCATTTTTAAATTGTAGTTTTCTTAAAATCAGGGTACGACAATAAAGATGGCCGAATATGCATGCAAATGTGATCTTAGAATCGAGAAGCAGCACAACTGACAAAACTAATTATGTTTGCAGCAGCAATAGAAAGCAGTTGAATACCGAATGAGAGGATGATCACTTGTGCGCACAGCTGATGTGATGCGCACTCCCGTTTCCTTGCGCGAAACAGCCGTGCCTAGAAACGGAACTGGTGTTATCGGTTCTCTTTCAAATAAACTAGACAAAAAGTAATGCTATATAACATTGCTTTATGATGAGGTTAACTCCCCACTAAGCTCATATATAATCTTTTCTATCTCTTGATTAACAAATGATCTTTGTAAATGTATATGTAATTAAACAAAAAGACCCATTATTAAACTAAAATAGGTTATGTGTAATGGATTACAGCTAAAATAGTCATATAAAAAATTTAATTAGACAATTCTTCATTAAAATAAGACGATTTTGATATGCGTTTTACTATAATGACCATGAGTGTCTTTATTGCATCAGAGATGTGTCATTTTGCTTACAGATGACTTGTGGAATCTCGGTTAGTGAGCACCAAATCAGAAAATAACCTGCCCTGGAGCAGGTCAGCCATACAGTATAAAAGACCTGAGCTTCACTCATTGCACCCGAAACAAAGAATTGGTGCAAATTAAACTGAAACATGTTTCATGATGTGAATCATGGTACAGGCCCCTGGAATCTTAAAAAAAAAATCACCTTTAAAGACATCTAAATGAACAGCTGGCTATGCATATTATTATTAAATAGAGTTTTTTTTTTTATATTTATTTATTTAACGTAGTACATTTAACAAATGTTGTCATTGGAATACGATCTTCACTAAATATTCTAATGATTTTTGGCCTAAAAAGAAAATCAATCATTTTGATGGATACAGTTTGTTGACTATTGCCACAAATATACTATCGCCAAATATATAAGTAGCATCCCATTGGGCTTCCTCTGATATAACCATTGTGTGCTGTTGGTGATGTTTTCATTGGTGATTTTGAGGCTAAATTTGGCCACTACTTCCTATTTTTCAGCAAATGGAATACTTTTTGGTGACAAATCTTACTTTGACACATATTTTGGTAAAATGTGTTGGGAAACTCAACAATACTGGTGGTTTTTCCTGTTGGTAAGAGGTCCAATTTGTACTTTTTACTGTTGATTATCAGTTGCAGTGCATGGAGTACTGTGTGTTCCCGAGTGTAAGAGAGACCTTTGCACATGTATTAGACATATCTAGTGTCTAGTAAGTGTATGAGAAAATCAAAACAAACAGCTCAGCTCTCAGAACATCCACAGAATTCCATATAAAAGCCAGAAATGTTTTTGCACAGGCCTATCCAAAGTGCTATTGGTGCCACCTTATGATCAACAGCAAAAATAAAAAAAATTGACCAATTCCCAACATGGAAAACTAGCTACAATCAAGAAAGCATGATTATTTGGTGTAATAGCTTGACAATCAAAAAATGTAATTATAATAGAAGTCAATGGGGCAAAAATGGCCCTGAACATAACAGAAGGATAGTCAAATTATACAACACACACACAAGGGTTAATAAAGAACACTGGACAGAAGAAACCCTTAGAAAGTCATAAGCAGCTAAAAATACACCGTGAGGAATCAACATCTGCTCTTCCGCATAGAGTTTGACTTCCGCTTCTGTTTAGCTTTTTATAAAATGGGATAAACTATCTTGTAAAAATGTACTGTTTAGGTTAAATACTATTGTAAGGAGCATAAAGTACTGGTTCTGTCTTTCAGCAGAAATGCAAGTCAAAGTGCATGTAGTTTTAAGGTGGTTTAAGATATCAGCGCACGATGAGTGAAAGGATCGAAATAGCACAAGTAGAATTGTGGAGTACGTGAGAGATCATTGATATAGTGTGACTATTTCGTATTCTAATGAAAAGCAGTTCAACAATTGCGTTCGCCACCATCGGTATTGAAATCGCTGTATTTTTTATTTATAATGTTTCCGTTCCGTTACCTCTGAAAATAACATTCCCGAAAACAACATAAGCATACAAGACATATTATAAAACATTTTCCCTTTTACCCACCAAGAGTGACTTTTCCTTCTTCTTTAAGCTTTTCTGTTCCTACTTTCTTACTTCTGCTTCCTGTTAAAATGGATGACAAAAGGATTCCACCTGGTGTTATCTAATGTCACAGCGCTACAGGATGTTCGGACAAAACTGGCGTTGCATTGCAATATTGAGTTCTTTTGCAATATATATTGTATTTAGAGTCCCAAACTGTTTGAATAGATCTATTTTGAAAGAACTGATTATTTTATAAAGATTGAGGTGATTTTGGAGGAAGTGCATCTGCATAAAATATAATAAACAAATAGCTAACATTGATACAGTTGAGTAAATAGAGCAAATATATAACTGAATTAAATGGTGCTTTATGGTTTAACTGTATTCAGCTGCAAAAATTTACTTATAAAATGTATACAAAAAAAATAAAAGAGTAGTTTTTATGGTAAAAATAGTTAAATACATGTTATATTTTTTGTGCTTGTTCGCTTTAAATTTAAGGGGCGGAGCTTGAAATGTTTGACCAATCACAATAATCTGCCCGTGAGTGCTCAACAATTGCTAAGCAACATCACCATTGAAAGAAACTCAAAACATATGTCATTCAGTAATACAACAGTCATTCAGTAATATAACAGTATTATTATTAACAGATTATTATTAACAGATTATTAATAATACATTTTCTCATAGCGATTAATTGCTGAAGCTTTTTCAGGACATGTGGTATTATCACGATATTGACCTAAGCTGCAAAAAGGTATAACAACTAGATGCTTATGTTTCAACCCAATTAAATTGCAAAAGTATTTTAAATTACATTAGTAAATGCTAGTTAATTGATTAAAATTAACAAAAAAAAACAGATGTATTAGTTGCTTTGTTAATATAATTTTTTTTTAAACTTAAATTTTATTAGGTACTAACTCAAATTAATAAAATGATAAGGATTTGTAATCAGATTGTGATTACGATTTTAACATTAACTAAGAAATGAACATCACCTAAGGTTATTGAAAGCTTTCATAGCGAGTTAAGTTAAACTAACTAATGTTAACTATTGCACAGTGTTAACGTACAACAGTCCAATAAACAGTCACAAAAAGTTCAATCTATATTTCAACATGTCATAGGACAGAATAACGTCAAAATGTTTGAAATTTAAAGCTAATTAAATGATTAAGTCTGCAAGCATCTGGCGCTGTGATTAACACCACTGCAAATTCAATGCAAATATTCCTAAAAATGCTCTCTAAAAGTTTTAATGTTAATATTGTGCATCAAGATAGCAAACTATTGAAAAAAACAAAAGTACCTCATTAAATAAATATATACATGTGTGCCAAATTGAGGATGCCTTTTTAAGAATTTGAGTGAACAATAATAAATAAAAATATTACAGAAAATACTATAGTAGATGCCTATATTACACATAAATAAACGATATAGGCCTACATGATGCACATGTTTTTACTGTATGTACACATAAAATGTTTATTTTACATGTAAAGTAACATTTTGGGTCTTTGTTACATCCATTTTACACTCTCAGAAATAAATCTGACACTGGAGCAGTACCTGTTCAAAAGGTACACCTTGGTATTTTACAGCTGCACAGTGCCTTTAGGGTACACTTTTGTACCATGAGGTACAGATTCATACTTTTTTAGGTATTACTATATACAGTTAAAGTCAAAATTATTAGGTCTCTTATGGATGTTTTTTATTATTTCCGAAATGATGTTTAACAGAGAAAGGAATTTTTCACAGTATTTCTGATAATATGTTTTCTTCTATAGAAAGACTGATTTGTTTTTATTTCGGCTAGAATAAAAGCAGTTTTGTCTTTGTACAAATAATTTTTAGGTATTATTATACAATAATTGTTTCAACTGTCTACAGAATGAATAACTCCTACTTGCCTAGTTAACCTATTTAAGCCTTTAAATGGCACTTTAAGCTGAATACTATAGTGTTTTGAAAAATATCTAGTCAAATATTATGTACTGTCATCATGAAAAGACAAAAGAAATCAGTTATTAGAGATGAGTTATTAACACTTATGTTTAGAAATCTTATTTTTGTCAAACAGAAATGGGGGGGGGGGGGCTTCAACTGTGCTTTAAAGACCCGTTTAAATCCTTTTTGAAAAGTTTGTATCTCTTAGTAAAACATGCATTTTCTGTTGCACATATTGGAAAGTAATGTCACAGTAATAAAAAAAATTGTAAATTTACAAAGGAACAGACAATGACACCTCACACAATAGCACCAAATTTAAATGTAATTTTAAAACAAATTTTATTATATACATTTTTGAATTACTAACCTACACATTAAGAACAAGGACACACATATTCAAGTGGATGCTGCACACTGGTGGTGGTGTGGAGAGACCCCTCATAATTGTGAAGCACTTTGGGTGTATGGCCATACACAATAAATGCGCTATATGAATACATTACAATATTCCATAATGACATATGCTGCTGCATTCCAGACTCAAAATTAGTATTTTACTTTAACTTTTTATGGATGGATAATAGCATCTACAATACCAATTGAATTTGACATCCAACCTTTTAACTCAGGGCAGACTGAGAGGGTTGCACCTTAAAGGGTTAGTTCATCCAAAATTGAAAATTTGGTTATTAATTACTCTTAACTAGTGTTTTCAAAGGAGCTTCATATGATTACAATAAAACCACTGAAGTCACGTGGAATCTTTTGTCAAAGTTTTTGGTTCCTTTTAAGGACTTTTAACATCTCTGGACAGCTGCTGTTTATGAAGAATGAAAGAGCTCTCAGATTTAGTCTAAAATATCTTAAGTTGTGTTTTGAAGATAACAAAGGCCCCGGAGGTTTGAAACAACGTGAATAAATAAAAGATTAGTTCAATAAATGCCAATTATGTTATTGATTAATCAGCCTCATGTCATTACAATCCAATTCGTTTATCTACAGAACACAAATATATTCTAGATGAAATAAGATAGTTTAGATGAAATCTGAGAGCGCCCTTGTCCTGTATAGCAGTGGTCCCCAACCTTTTTCTAACTGCGGACCGGTCAACGCTTGACAATTTTACTGCGGACCCGGGGTTGAAATAATAACAATAATAAACATGAATCCACTGTGTACTCATGTGGAACTTTATTAGCATATTGCTTCAACATTACAATGCTATTATAACATTAGGAAGTAATAATTTAATTAACACATTGCTCAAACAATATAACATATTATAACATCAAAAATTGTCGGTAACGCTAAATTAATGGGAGCCCTGAGCTTGTTTCTTTGCAACGAGATGGCATGGCAGAAGGAAGAATACCGGTCCTAGGCCCAGGGGTTGGGGACCACTGCTCTAAACAATAGACCAGCTATCTCAAAAACATAGCAAGAATCAGATGCTTTGTTTCTAGTGAAGATTTAGAGAAACTTGTTCATGCTTTTATCAGCAGCAGGGTGGATTACTGTAATGGACTCCTCACTGGTCTTCCTAAAAAGACAGTCAGACAGTTGCAGCTCATCTAGAATGCTGCAGCCAGAATTCTGACCAGAACCAGAAAATCAGAGCACATCACACCGGTCCTCAGGTCTTTACACTGGCTGCCAGTTACATTCAGAATAGATTTTAAAAGTATTATTACTGGTCTATAAATCACTAAATGGCCTAGGACCTCAATACATTACAAATATGCTCACTGAATACAAACCTAACAGATCACTCAGATCTTTAGGATCATATAAACTAGAAGTTCCAAGAGTTCGGTCAAAGCAGGGTGAATCAGCTTTCAGCCACTATGCCACCCGCTGCTGGAATCAGCTTCCAGAAATGATCAGATGTGCTCCAACATTAGGCACATTCAAATCAAGACTGAAAACACATCTGTTTAGCTGTGCCTCTACTGAATGAGCACTGTGCTGCGTCCGACAGATTGCACAACTATGTTTTTCTCTTCTTCTTCATTCTTTTATTACATTTTACCTGTTTTTTTGTTTATTTTTTTACTCATTTTTATTATTTGTTTTTATTTTTATTTTACTTGTTTCTTTTATTTTTGTTTATGTAAAGCACTTTGAATTGCCACTGTGTATGAAATGTGCTATATAAATAAACTTGCCTTGCCTCTATAGACAGCAATGGTCTCCATATGTTCAAAGTCCAGAAAAATATCATCCTTAAAACTGATGATATGCCTTCAGTGTTTCAATCTGAATAAATGAACAAACTACAAGACTACTTAGTTCTTCTCAGTGTCAGTATAGGGTGCACATTCCCTTGCTGTGCAGGGAAGTACTGTATATGTCGAGTAATTAGTGATGGGTTGTTCTTAAACGATACATTCATTTTGAATGATGAGAATGATGAGTCTTCTCATGGAGTGATTCATTCATTTGTGCAGGTGGAGGAGAAGACTAGTTCCTTTATCGAGTGTTCTATTGGGTTTGAGGCGTTTATTAAACACATGAAAGACAGAAGCCAATTATATGCAGTCAGAGCCGGAAAAGATTTCATCCATTAATTTCTCAAGTCCTCAGGTTGGAGTCATCTCTCTTTACATGCCGTCACGTGATGAACAAACAACTCAAAAACCAGAAGACTCGAAAGGTGAACTAATGGCTCCTTTTGGCTCATAGTGTGTGCATTGTCTAAGCTTATTAAGGACTGTGTGTGATGTGAACGAACCAATCAAATTTGATGACCAGTCAAAAAAGGTGAGCTGATATAATCATAGACCATGATTGTTTTTTTTTTCTTACAGCATTCTAGTTATGATTTATTTATTTATTTGTAGTGTGAGCTAAGTTTGGACTAAAGTAATTGTAGATGAGGTTGAAAGCAACTCGTAATATTTTAATAATATTTTGGCAAATTGAGCAAAATGATAAAAAAAAAATAATAATAATTTGTTCACCTTGCTGAACGAGACCCAGAGGTCAGAGTCAGTAAAATGATACAAACTTTCTATCACTGCAGGTAATATATCAGCAGGTGAAACCAAGTGCGATATGTAAATGTGCACTCTATACTGACACTGAGGAGAAGAATCTGTTGAATAAAGATATTATATTTGTTTTATGTGCACACAAAAGGATTCTCGCCACTTTCAAATATTCTGATTGAACGACCCACTCAAGGTACAAGAATATTTTGAGATTTTTTGGTATTTTTCTGGACTTGAATGAGTGGGATCCCTTGCTGGAAGATGAGGGAGCTATTGGATTTTACCTAAAATATCTTAATTTGTGTTTCAGAGATGAACAAAGGTCTCAGAGATTCGGAATGACATAAGGGTGAGTAATTAATAACATAATTCAAATTTTTGAGTGAATGAACAATAAATGAAATGTAAACAAATTCTCTTTAGAGCACAAAATGAGTGGGACTGTAGTAATAAATAGGGCTGCAACAACGAATCGATTAAATTAACAAAAATCAATTACTAAAAGCGTTAGCAACGAATTTCATAATCAATTCATTGTGTCACACGACACAGGGCGGTTGATTATTTAAAAACACTTTAGTTCAGAGCGGAGTGAACCTGGTCTCTCTCGCGCACTACATACAGAGTTCGGCGCCTCTGACAGGGATGAGGAGCAAGGGAGTTCAACAGCAGGGACCGTAAAGTCCCTGGTACTGATGTTTTAGTCATTATCCAGCTTGAAAAGCATGACACGTTAGCTTGTTTACCCTTAGAGGCAAATGAGAAAATCAAACTGAGCTTTGGTGCGGTGTCTGGTGCTGAGCAGAGCTCCCAGTATGGGACCGTTGGAATAGTGCTTCTTTTTTTCGAAAACAAAACCAACTTAACCCTGCTAAGAAAGACGTGTCATATCACAATTATGCAGCGTTTTAACTGCCTAATGCTTAATTTATGTTTTAGACATAAAACAAAACATTTAGAGTTTGTAAAACACACAAGGAAGTCTAACAATCCATTCAAATATAACTTGTCTGTGTTTTATTCATATCAGATACACATTACACATAAAGAAAGTAACTATAAAGTTGAATCTTCTCCAAGTTCCCCAGCCACTTACTTGCATGTATTTGGGGAGCAACTGGTGAATTTACGTGCTGAATCCTGCATGTTCTGCTTTTTATGAATGAGGCAAACGTGCAGCCGCAAGTAAACATGTCGACGACCATCTTACGTTACAGATCACCATCACTTACACGTTTATGTGAACTGGTAAAACTTCTGTTTGAGATTACATGTCATTAAGATTATTTTTCTTACCCAATTAAAAAAATAATTTAACTTTTTTTAAGCAAAAAATATTTTTAGATGTTTTTTTTTTAGAAAACAAGACATCATTTATGTTTATTTAATGTGTTTAGTATGTATCTTGATTTAAAAAATATTTAGATATTTGGATTAAAAACAGGACAAAACTACTTAGTTTATTATTATTGTTGTTATTATTGTTATTATTATTAATAATAATTATTATTATTATTCATTTTTATATTTTTTTTATTCATCGGAAAAATAATTGACAGATTAATCAATTATTAAAATAATCGTTAGTTGCAGCCCTAGTAATAAAGCTTATTTCTAAGATGATATTAGCTAGCGTCATAAAAAATACACGTAAGCATGTTTTCTGGTGTAATATATATATAATATATATATATATAATTATTAAATTAGCACTAAAGCTTACAATGAGACAGACTGATTAGTACACATGGCTACAATATTAATGCCCTCCGTCTGTCTTGAGTAGGTGGGAATGAGGCCATTGTTTGAGTGTTCAGCACCACCTGCCTGCCTGTAAGAAAACATATTCATAGATAGTAAAAAAAATAGTTTTAAAAGTTTTTTCATAAACTTTTCATCAGTTTCATAAACTACATTACAATGTCATGTTTTGTACTACAACATACAGCAGGTTTGAATGCCACTGTATTTGTGCTCTTTTTTTATATACGAAATTTAAAAATCGCTAAATTATTCATAACCCTGTCAAATTCTTACTTAAAAGTTAATTTTATTTAACCGGCAAGTTTTTATTGACTGGAAATGACACAGGCTTCTCTTTAAGGATAATTTGCACTGTATCCACAGGAAAATAAAAACATTTAGATATGGTCTTACAGCTTTTACAATGTGCAGCAAGTGAAACTTGTATAATGTAAACATTCAATCCACACAGACTGATATATTTAAAGTGTTTATTTCATTTAATTGTGATCATTTTGATGACAACTAGCGAAAACCCTGAATTCAGTATCTCAGAAAATTAGATTATAACTTAAGAGCAATACAAAGAACAGATTTTTAGAAATGTGGGTCAGATTAAAAGTATGAAGATGAAAAGTATGAGCATGCACTGCACTTACTGCAGCAATGCAGCATGACATGGAGTGGAATAGTTTGTGGAGCTGCTCATATGTTATGAGAGCCAAGGTTGTACTGGTAGTAACTTTTAGCTCTTCTGTATTGTTGGATCTAGCACATCACATCTTTCTCTTCACAAAAGCCCACCAATTTTCTATGAGGTTATGGTCAGGTGAGTTTGCTGGCTATTTAAGTACAGGGTCCTTAAACCAGGTACTGGTAGCTTTGGCACAGTGTGCAGATGCCAAGTCCTGTTGGAAATGAAATCTGCATCTCCGTAAAGTTGGTCAGCAGCAGGAAGCATGAAGTGCTCTAAAATGTCCTGTGGTATACAGCTGCGTTGACCTTAGACCTCAGAAAACAAAGTGGAGCAACACCAGCAGATGATATGGTACCCCAAACAATCACTGACTGTTGTTGAAGAGTGGCTTGACAAGGAATGCAACAGCTGAAAGCCATGTCTTTCATACATCTGTACGTAGTGGTTCTTGAAGCACCGACTCCAGCTGCAGACCACTCATTGTGAATCTCCCCTACATTTTTGAATGGGTTTTGTTTTACAATTCTCTCCAGGGTGCATTATCGCTACTGCTTGTACACTTTTCCTTCCCTTCGCCTCTTTGTTAATGTGTTTGGACACAGAGCTCTGTAAACAGCTAGCCTCTTTTGCAAGGACCTTTTGTGTCTTGCCCACCTAGTGCAAGGTGTCAGTGGTCGTCTTTTGGAAAATTGTCAAATCAGCTGTCTTCCCCATGATTCTGTAGCCAGAACTAGACTGAGAGATCATTTAAAGGCTTTTTGCTGGTGTTTCAGGGTTAATTAGATTATTAGAGTGTGGCAGCAGGTGTCTTTAATATGCAAACTTTTCACAATACTAAGTTTTTCTGAGATACTGAGTTTGGGGATTTTATTAGTTGTCATCAAACTCATCAAAATTAAAAGGAATAAACAATTGCAATGTATCAGTTGTATCAGATCTGTGTGGAATATACATAATATGGAGTGGAGTATACATAATACAAGTTGCATTTTGCATGGAATTAATTAAATCAACTTTTTGAAGATATTGTTTTTGTATAATCAGCATCTGTATTTGCTCTACTAGCTGACAAAAGCAAAAGTCAAAAATGTTTTAAAATTAATGATATTGCAAATAGGACACAACATCCTTTGTAAAATAAATAATCATTACTATATACCATATTTTCTGGAAAACAAATTGGTAGTGACTTTAAGCCACACTGGTTTGAGTGTTGTGATCCAAATGCATGGCACTTTAAACATGTTTTATTTGCTGAATGCCAACCATATTATTCGCTTGTTTCTTATAATCTAGAAAATATGGAAATAGAACCAACAAAACGTATTTACAGCACCAAATTGGGTCATAAACTGCAGTATTTGAGGGTCATAATGTTAAAAAGACTGTAAACCATGCACAGGCCATATTCAAGAATTTCATTATATATATATATATATGTGTGTGTGTGTGTGTGTGTGTGTATGTGTGTGTATATATATATATATATATATATGAAAAAATAGCATATTGTGATAAAGTTCATTATTTTCTGTAATGTACTGATAAACATTAGACTTTCATATATTTTAGATTCATTACACACAACTGAAGTAAGTTCAAGCCTTCTATTGTATTAATATTGATGATTTTGGCATATAGCTCATGAAAACACAAAATTCCTATCTCAAAAAAATAGCATATTTCATCCGACCAATAAAAGAAAAGTGTTTTAATACAAATAAAAAAGTCAACCTTCAAATAATTAGTAATTAATAAGTTCAGTTATGCACTCAATACTTGGCCGAGAATCCTTGCAGAAATGACTGCTTCAATGTGGCGTGGCATGGAGGTAATCAGCCTGTGGCACTGCTGAGGTGTTATGGAGGCTCAGGATGCTTCGATAGCGGCTTTAAGCTCATCCAGAGTGTTGGGTCTTGCGTCTCTCAACTTTCTCTTCACAAGATCCCACATATTTTCTATGGGGTTCAGGTCATAAGAGTTGGCAGGCCAATTGAGCACAGTAATACCATGGTCAGTAAACCATTTACCAGTCTGCATATCCATAAAGAAGTGCTCCAAAATGTCCTGATAGCTAGCTTCATTGACCCTGCCCTCAATAAAACACAGTGGACCAACACCAGCAGCTGACATGGCACCCCAGACCATCACTGTCTGTGGGTACTTGACACTGGACTTCAGGCACTTTGGCATTTCCATCTCCCCAGTTTTCCTCCAGACTCTGGCACCTTGATTTCCGAATGACATGCAAAATTGGATTTCATCCGAAAAAAGCACTTTGGACCACTGAGCAACAGTCCAGTGCTGCATCTCTGCGGCCCAGGTCAGCCGCTTCTGCTGCTGTTTCTGGTTCAAAAGTGGCTTGACCTGGGGAATGCGGCACCTGTAGCCCATTTCCTGCACACGCCTGTACACGGTGGCTTTGGATGTTTCTAATCCAGACTCAGTCCACTGCTTCCGCAGGTCCCCCAAGGTCTGGAATCGGTCCTTCTCCACAATCTTCCTCAGGGTTCGGTCACCTTTTCTCATTGTGCGGCGTTTTCTGCCACACTTTTTCCTTCCCACAGAGGTGCCTTGATACAGCACTCTGGGAACAGCCTATTCGTTCAGAAATGTCTTTCTGTGTCTTACCCTCTTGCTTGAGGGAATCAATAATGGCCTTCTGGACAGCAGTCAGGTCGGCAGTCTTACCCATGATTGCAGTTTTGAGTAATGAACCAGGCTGGGAGTTTTTAAAAGCCTCAGGAATCTTTTGCAGGTGTTTAGTGTTAATTAGTTAATTCAAATGATTAGGGTAATAGCTCGTTTAGAAAACCTTTTCATGATATGCAAAGTTTTTGAGATAGGAATTTTGTGTTTTCATGAGCTATATGCCAAAATCATCAATATTAAAACAATAAAAGGCTTGAACTTCAGTTGTGTGTAATGAATCTAAAATATATGGAAGTCTAATGTTTATTAGTACATTACAGAAAATAATGAACTTCATCACAATATGCAAATTTTTTGAGAAGGACCTGAATAAGACCATTAAAGTTCATAACTTAAAGGTGCAGTAGGTGATCGGCCAAAGAGCTAACTGCTTAGCATATTATCTTTGGACAACGGGAATAGACTGTGATTCAAAGCCACACCTCCTGACAAAAATGACTTGTCTAACAGTAATACTTCGGCTATGGTGTCGTCCTTTCTCCAGCATGCAAAAGTAACTCCAATACTGATTCAGGATTTTGATTTCCCCGCGTCTGTGATTGTCTCGTGAACGTGTGGCACTCATGCAGGCGGGCACGCGCGAATGGCGGATCTGCTTAAATACATGCGCAGAAGTCTGAAGCTACATTTGCTGACAGACAGTTTGAGCTACTTATCGGAATTATGGGAGATGTCAGCCCGACAATACTTAATTGGATGAACATTTTTTAGTTTTATGCCTTACCCTGAATATAAAAATACATATAAACATTTAGATCATTTACTGTAATCATTACTATTAGACTGTGAAGAGACTTTCAACCCACACAACAAAAAAATGCTTCAGAAGACAATCACCTACTGCACCTTTAACTAATACTTGTTCATTTGATTCTATAAAGCACTCCTTTGCTTTCTTTCTCACAATTTAAAGTGGTTAAGTGCTCACCTGTTCACTGTTCTCCTTCCTGTGATGTCTATTTGAACAATAAGCATATAGTACTTTGGTTAATTACAACAAATTTACATTTTTACATTTCTTTTTTGTATACTACAAATTTCTCGTTTTTATCTTCTTAAATTAGCTTTCTGTAATACTTACTTTAAGTTCCTGTTTGACACTTATAAAACTAAAAGGCAGCAAAGGCAACAGCAGCATTAAAAAAAACAACAGCAACACATATTCCTGTTACATTGGCTGAAGACGAACTGGAATCTAAAAGTGATAGAGACAGACTGTATCAGTAACAAGATAACAAATGACAAAACGTTTAATACCTATATATAAAGTTGAAGACAAATGATTAGCCCTCCTGTGAAATTTGTAATCTTTTTCAAATGATTCCCAAGTGCTGTTTAATAGAATGATTTAAAAAAAAAAAAACATAATAGTTAACAACTAATTTCTAATAGCTCCTTTATTTTGTCATGATACAATGACAGTGCATAAAACACGTGATTAGGTCACCACGAACTTTCAAAGCAACCTCTTAAAGTTTCGGGACTGCCGAAACAGCAAGAAGAACTTTTGTGGTTTCTCAGGTGTGATTGTAAGATCTAGTAATAAGTTCTAGAATTAACTTGAAACAGCTGTCAATTCACATTTCATCCTCTGAACTGCCTTTCTGTGTGTGCAGTTGTTTGTTTATTAAGCTGTGTTTATGTGCTTCTAAGTCATTGCTTTAGTCTGTTACTTTACTTAAATTTAAACCAATACTTGTGTTATGTAATTATCGTTGGCCATGGAAATGATATAAACAAGACTGGTAAAATACGATGTCTTCTATTTGCTGGATAAATGGTTGATGAAGTGTAAAGCTTTTGATTTGATTCTGTTTAAGTGGTTCGAATCAAATTATTAAAATCTTCAAGATTTGATTCCTTGAAATGAGCTAATAAACCCTGATTGATCTTTCAAAGAAGGTTGATCCCCTACATCAGGGGTCATCAATCTCTGTCCTGGAGGGTTTAACTCCAACTTGCCTCAACACACCTGCCTGGGTGTTTTAAGTATACCTAGTAAGACCTTCATTAGCTTGATCAGGTGTGTTTGATTAGGGTTGGAGCTAAAATCTGCAGGACACTGGCCCTCTAGGAACAAGTTTGGTGACCTTTGCCCTACACCCACATCTGGGAGAGTTACAGTGTGGAGAAGTCCCAAAAAAGCGTACCACCCAGACTGTTGCATGCCTAGAGTGAAGCATGGAGGTGGATCAGTGATGGTTTTGGCTGCAATATAATGGCATTCTCTAGGCCTAATACTTGTGCTATATGGGTATGTCACTGCCAAGGACTTCTGACCCATTCTAGAGGACTATGTGCACCCAATGGTTTAAACATTGTATGCTGAAGGGGTGACGTTTATCAGGATGATAATGCTCTGACACAGCAAGACTGGTGTCAGAGTGGTTTTATGAACATGAAAGTGAAGTTAAACATCGCCCATGTCCTGCACCAGATCGAAATATTGTTGAGACACTTTAGGAGGAGCGAGTCAGGAATGTTTTTTCATTCACTCATTAGTTTTCCTTTGGCTTAATCCCTTTATTCATCAGTGTTTGCCACAGCAGAATGAACCGCTAACTTATCCAGCATATGTTTTAAACAGTGGATGCCCATCCAGCTGCAACCCAGCATTGGGAAAACATCCATACACACACACACACTCATTTACAATCATACACTATGTCCAATTAAAAACGTTTTTTCACCCAAGCTAAAATAGTTTGATTTATTCAAACAGAAAAAACACAGAAGGCTAATCATTTTGTCTTCAACTATACTTTCTAATATTTACATGTGAGCTCAACAGAAATCCAAACATATGTTAAAGCTGAAGTATTACACTTGTGAACAGAATAAAATTAAATATACAGTATACTAAATATCTTCAAAGGAGAAAACGAAAAAATGCCAGGACATCTTACCATTTAAGTTATTATTTTCAATAGAATTGGAAGTAGCAGACCCCTTCTTCACTCCATCTGAAACACAAAAAAAGATGATTGAAGGTCTTACGGAGAGGAAGCTCCATAACAAGGTAAGTGTCTTGTGACTACAACTGTCTAAGAAGTTACATTTATGCATATTGATATTTATAAAACCTACAAATACTAAAGAGAAAGAAAATACCACAGTTTATCAAAGATCTGGATGACGAGAACCTGTCGACTTGACCTGAATGACGTTAACAATTTAATAAACACTGTGATGAGATTAAAAAAGCCACTCACTATGGACAGAAACATTGATGGTTTTTTCATAATTGGTGCCACTGCCGATGATCTGTTGGTGATAACCTCCAGAGTCTGTGCTTGTGGTGTTCATGATGGTCAGGGATCCAGTTTCATAGTCCAGCTTCAGTCGGCCTCTGAAACTCTCATTAGCTTTATTACACTGCACATCAGTGCAAGCAAAACTGAGATCTTTAGCGAGTCGAGCGATAAGAGTGTCGTCAAAGTAATATTTAACTTCCTCGTGTTTGGTTTTTGTAACATTAGTGTGCAGAGTGACTGGATCTCCCTCTATCACTGAAATTCCGTATAAATCAGCTCCCAAAAACCCTGAAGAAGAAATTACACAGGAGAGTTCAATATGTGACAGAAAAACAAAAATGTACTTCAAAAAAGCACTGTGAACAGGTTTCAGATGTATTACTAAAACAAAAACAAAAAGATTGTGGATATACATATTTCTGTCTTGTTTTGTGTGCTATCAAAACTTTTACACCTTGAGATTATGAAGCTACAATTTTAAGCGTTAGAGATTCAGATTCCAACTGAATAAAGTAATGAATCATTCAAAACAGAGAGTCAAGTATTCTTAAACCTGCCTTGTACACTGTAAAAATTAAACGTTATTTTACAGGTAATTTAATTTTTTTTTTCTACAGAATTTCAGTTTTTTTTTTTTATAAAAGTGAAATATCTGTTGTTTTACAGATATGTTCTGTAATAAAAAATTTTAACGTTAAATTTACAGTTACTGCTTGTATTTGGGTATTATTTGGTTATTTTCTGTTTTTTTTTTAAGAAAATGTTCTGTATTTTCAGAGAGTAACAATTATTATTTACATATTTATTTATTATTATTTACAGATTATTCTTGTAAAAACAGGGAAACACAAATACAGCCAAATTGTTTAGTGAAGACTGTAATCATATGAAGAGTAACCTCATAATGTCAAATAATAACCTATTTGTAGGCTGCATATAATGCATGCACTGTAAACTGTAAAATGTTTATTTTACTACTCTAACAATGTTGCTATTCTAAATGTTCGCACACCCGGGTTCCTAATTCTGACTGAATGCACACACAGTCAGAAGATCGTTAATGACTGATTTCAAGGACTATAAACTCAGCACACACAAGACACATCGCTGCTGAGTCTTAAATTGTTTAGTGAGCATTTCGACACATTTTCCCTTGCCGCGTTTGACCCCTTTGCTTTGTTATTTTGTTTGCTGCCTTTACGCTTGGGATTATCTGTATGGATCTGTTTGTTCCCGTTTCAACCTTTAATTGCAAGACGATTCTCTTAATAACCTGCTATTTGATCCTCAAATTAGTTGTGCAGGCATCCTCACATGACACTAACCTTGTAATGAAAAAAATAGGATATAACAGTTTTGTATTTTTTCAAGCAAATTGTTTTGGAGTTTAACCTACATATCCTAAAAACATTTGCTAAATATATTATAGTTTATTGGTATATTTACAGCATTTTATGACTACGGCAATTATTTGTAAGTAGGCTTTTTTTAATCATTCTTTAAAAGATATTTTTTGTTCTAAATTTATGTTAAAAGTGGAAAGATGTATGGAATATTTAGAGACTTCATGCATAATTACATAAATTAATCTGTATAATTACATTAATTACCGTAATAACTTGCCTAATTACAGTAATAATCATAATAATCACATAATTTGTATAATTACATTAATATTCTTTAAAATCACATTCATTAATCTGTGTAATTACAATAATAAATTATATATTTACAGTAATAATCTGTATAATTGCAGTAATAAATAGTAAAATAGCTGTAATTACCTTTTTTTTTTCGTCATTTTTTTCTGTTTAAATGCAAACCAATCAACAGTAAACTGTAACTGAATGAATTTTGACTCTGAAGTATGTCCTGTATTTTAACAGGTTTTGCATGTAATTTTGTGAAATGGTTATTCTCTGTATTTTAACAAATAAATATCTCTGGAAGCCCTGCTGAAAGTCTTTTGAATTTTTTTTATAGTTCTTTTTTTCTTACAGCATAGATCATTTTCTTCCGAATTCAGTTTTTAGTAGTACACTTTTAAGTAGTTAGAGACCCCTGACTAAAGCCTAAAGTTTACAGTGGGTCCCCCAAAACCCTAACACAGAACAACTCAAAACATACAGTACAGAATATAATTTCTACTACAATACACCCCAGTTTGCTGTAGCATAAAATAAAGTAGGACAACAGTAAATATTACTTTAACAGGTCCCGATAATTACAACATTTAATAATAAAGTAGCATTAAGAAAGTATTCTTAATACAATAATATAGATTGTATACGTGCATACCCTTGCATGGTTAAAAAAAAAAAAAACGCTATAAATATATTTACTTTACTCACAATAATTGCTGAGAAATCCTTAATTAGCTCAGTCAAATGTTATTTAATGCTAAGTAATTAATGGATTTATGATGAGTGTGTAATGATTAAAGACAAAAACAAACAAATGAAACAATGAAAAAGACAGAAATCACAACAAGCATCTTACCAGTTGCAAGAAACAGCAGCAGCAGCAAATGACAGTTCAGGCTCATCTGTAAAACATTGCAAATTCATTAAATAAAACAAAAACTTTTTTTTGTTTCAATTTCATTTACTCATTGAATATTTTGTGCTATTCACCAGCAGGCAGGGCAGTAATCCACCTCTGTTCTCATGTTTGCATCAATTTGTGTGCAATTTACTCTCGCAAATACTCAATTCCCTGTTTGATGTAAACCCAGCATATAGTTTTATTGTACTTTATACCTGTATAATGTCAATTAGTGCTATGAAATAGCTATCTCTTTTGAAGATTAGCAGTATTTACATTTCACCGTGCATTTCCTATACTAATCCGAGGGTGTGTTCACTGTGTGTGTAAAGGGATAGTTCACGGAACTTCACCCCATATTGAAAATTCTGTCAGTTTCCCATCTTTAAGTTGTTCAAAACTCATTTGATTGTATGTCTTCTACTGAACACAAAAGAAGATATTCTGAAGAATGCTGGTTGATGCCCACTGACCTCAATAGTAAATCCTTTCTTACTATGGATCTTACGGGTTGAGCACACATGTTGTAGAGTTTCATTTTCATTATTTCTCATGGTGGAAAAAATAAGTGTAAGGTGCTGTTTCTCCTTCAGAATTTAACCGGATATGCGTGTAGTAAGGCTGTTTCACTATTGTTTAAGCTAGAAAATGACTAAAGACCTATTTTAAAATAAGAGAAGTGTGAAATGACACAACGCCTTGTAGAATCCGGAATATGTGAGTGTTGCATGACTATATTTTGTATTTGCATAGAAAGCAGTTAAGTAATTTGGTTTTTGGATGGCGGTAGAAACCGACACCTTTCCGGAAATCACGTTTTTATAAGAGCTTACACAGTCAGAAAAATCACACTCTACAAACAACACACACATACAGGACATTTATACCAGTATCTGTTCCATTGAATCATTAAACTACCGAGTACTCACTTTCTTTATCTTCTGCTTTTCCTGTAGTATTTAAAGGAGGAAGTTGCCACCTTGAGTAGTCGGGTGCCACCTGCTGTAGATTGTGTCATCTTGTTTTATGAGTGAAAAAACAAAAAAACTGTAGTAATTTAAAGTAAATACTAGTGTTTTTGAACCATATACTGCAGTAAAGTGCTTAAATGAATCTGTTTTGGTTATAATATAGTTATCATGCTAACACAACAACCACCCATTGCTGTAGTTTTCTTTAACTATAGAATATATTACACTAACCACAGCTTACTTAAGTACAAAACTAATGAATACTACAATATTCATAACTTTTGATCAGTTCACTACTGTAGAATTACTTTAAAAGTGTTGTAGACATTTGATACAGTATAATACACTTAAGTGTGGTTAAAAATACTATAGCATTTACTATAAATCAATATAGTATTTTTATGTGAGTGTTACGACTTTTAACTTTTTGGTATCTAGGGTTTAAAAGGTAACATTTAAGGTGATAATATTTTGTGGTCAGTTGGTGGCAAAATATCAACACGACAACCAAAATACTGCAAAAAGAAGTGAATTTATTTACAATAGTGAAAGGAAGTCGAAAAGTAATAAAATATTATTTACAAGATCTCACAACATAAATCAATCAATATAGATTAAAGATGGTGGGGGAAACGAGAGTTAAGTGGCACCAAATAAATGAAAGAAATATAACAAAAACCCCAATTCTAACTATTAATTACCCTCTAAACTGTCTAATACAAAACAACCAAACAAAAGATCTTCAGCGGTTTCACGCTATAATTAATCTACTCTTCTAACCAAATATACGAAGAAAACTTACAGCGGGTGACGCTCACTTCTAAACTAGTGTGTTTAGATAGTAGAGTTATCTGCGTGATGCAATATGTATGTCACGTGACAACTAAGCTCCTCGAATCCAAGGGCGAAGCTGAAGACAGACGTCAGGGGATTGCCACATATACACATCCAAGACGGTAACAGCGATCAACACAAGAACAAGACCAAAATCAAAACTAAGTTCACGTCAACATCACAGCACATAACAACAAGCCAAAAACACACACAAAAGCAAGCAAAGACCGCAAGCAAGACAGAGCAAAAGCAGAAGCTTCCCCGCTCGCATCCCTTTTAAACTTTGAGCTCCTGTGCTGATTGGTTGTGAAGTTGATGACGTCACAAGGTGTAATTGAGATTGACGTCTTCACGGACGAATGGGATACTGGAATGGGCGAACCTGAGAACTGACAGAGAGAGGAGGAGGGAGCAAGCAAGAGAGGGAGAGAAAGAGAGCGCACACACACAAGCAAAACAAACAGGCATATACATATGACTGTAACAGTGAGTATACTGTCAAAGGGCACACAATATTGTAAAAGAAATTACAAATTACTAACTGGCCACTTTATTAGTTACACCTGTCCATTTTCTTGTAAACGCAAATTTTCTGCTGCGCCATCTGGATGGTAGGGTCAGAATTTGGCATCAACAACATTAAGAGCATGCATCCATCCTGCCTTGTATCAACAGTTCAGGCTGGTGGTGTAATGGTTTCTTGGCACACTTTGGACCCATTACCAAAATAAACACTTTGGACCCATAGTACCAATTGAGCAATGTGTCAAGTTGTCAACACCACAGTCTACCTGAGTATTGTTGCTGACCATGTCCATCACTTTACGGCCACAGAGTACCCATCTTCTGATAGCTCCTTCCAGCAGGATAACACGCCCTGTCATAAAGTGCAAATCATCTCAGACTGGTTTCTTGAACATGACCAGGAGTTCACAGCAGAGCACCTTTGAGATGTGGTGGAATGGGAGATTCGCATCTGACATATCTGCAGCAACTGTGTGATGCTATCATGTCAATATGGAGCAAAATCTTTGAGGAATTTTTCCAGTACCTTGTTGACTCTATGCCATGAAGGATTAAGGCAGTTCTAAAAACAAAAGGGGGTCCAACCCTGTAGTACCTAGTACCTAATAAAGTGGCCAGTGAGTGTAGAAAAAAAATAGCGCAAAGTTACAATAGAAATAAACAGTGCTTTAAGGTTTTGGTGGATATATATTTTATATATATATATATATATATATATATATATATATATATATATATATATATATATATATATATATATATATATATATATATATATATATGTAGAGTGGTGCAAAAAAATGTTTGCACCTCACTGATTTTTTTTTTTTTTACATGTTATCACACTTTAAAGAGCCTATATTATACATGAAATAGGTTCATATCTTGGTTGTAAGGGTCTCCAACAACAGTCTAATATGCATGCAAGGTCAAAAAACACTTTCATGGTCTTATAATCTGCATTTATTTTTACCTAATTATCCCAGCGACTCCTGTATGAATCGTCCAGCGATTCATTTGTTCCCAAACCCCTCATTAGCGCGAAGCTAATCTGCTCTGATTGGACCAATGACAGTCTGTTGCGATTGGTCGACTGCCTTCAGTCAGAGAGTAACATGCACAACAGCTAATCAGCAATATAAAGTAATCACAGTTCATACACGCTCGATAGTGTAGGCGTGGATTTTAGCTGCCAGTGGGTCAATGTAAATACGGTCGATGGACTTGAAAATTCAGACGATTAACTATTTTATTGAGCAAAAACTCCAAAAACTGTCGAGGAGATATCCAAGCTAGTCTCACTCTGCTCTTTTCACAGACACAAACAGACACAAACACACACACACACAGTGCCATCGTCTGTGCACACAAACACAAAAACACACACAGACCTCCGGGCGACAACGCGCGCACGCACGCACGCACGCACGCACGCACGCACGCACGCACGCACGCACGCACGCACGCACGCACGCACGCACGCACACACGCACGCACACACACACACACACACACCTCCGGACGACAGCGCACGCACACACACACTACCCTCGTCCACGGAGCTTCGTAAACAAAGCAGCACGCGATAAGAGAATATAGCCAGTTAACCTGATACAGTACATGCGGTTACAAGTAATAAACCACAACTAAATACATTTGCAAGCTAGAGTCAACGAGGCAACTTTAATCGCACGTACTTACATTTGAGAAATGGAGGAAGAAACCCATCAAACGCTGATGAAGTATTCTTTGTAGCATGTAGTTTGCAGTAGTTTGCAGTAGTTTCCAACTGCTTGGTTATTATGCTGAGGTTTCATCTTTGGGTAGAGACTCAATAATATCCATCTGCAGTGTGACTTCAATCGACCGGCATGTTTGTGTGTGTGTGTGTGTGTTTGTGGGTGTGTGTCAGAGGGCGAGGCCTCAGGTTTGAAATCTCCCGGGTTTGCACGTGCACGTGAATACTTAGTTTCGTTCGTACGTCATGGCGAAACACGTAATGACTCGGTATCAAGGCGACTCGTTTGAAGCACTATGAGTCGACTCTTTTATAGATGAATCAACCGTTTTAAACACTGTACTCTTACAGATTTAAGCCTTAGCTGGATACTTCACTTCACTTAGAGCTGTGTTACACACTACATGGAGGGGAATTTTCAAAAACCCATAATATGGGCTCTTTAATGTTCCATATCATCAAAAAAATAAAATAAAAAAAAGTCAAGTATAACAAGTAAATGCATCATGCAGTTTTTAAATGAAAGTTTTAATATTAAGAGAAAACAAAATCCAATACTACATAACCCTGTGTGAAAAAGTGTTTAAAAACATTTGATCCACTTCAAATGTTGACTACTGTACTCTTGGCAGTTGCACCTGCTCCAATTTGTGTAACTATTGCAAGAATTTTGGAAGAAAAAAAAATAGAAACATGTGATATTATGTTGATACAAGTTAAACAGACTACAATATATCTGTATTTTCAAATGCACTGTGCCATTGACAGTGTCTTACAATTTGATTTCACACCACTCTCCAGCAGATGGCAATGTTTCTCAGAGACACTAAAATCAATGAACAAAAACAACCTATATGTATACTGTAGGTATTACATCACAGGATGTCTCTCACAGGAATTGAACATGCCACACAACTGTCCAGCAGACGGTAATGTTTCACAGAAACAAACAAAACAATTGATTGAACTGAATCTAAGTTAACTGACTAACACTTGATTTTGTGATGATGAATGTGTCAGACTGTGTAGTTTTTTTTTTTTTTTAAACCTGTCCTTATATCCATGTGAGCTGGAAGTATTTTGAGAGGAAATCTACATAATGAGCAGCTTATTTATGCCTTCAATGTAGATTTAAAGGGACAGTTCATCCAAAAATTTAAATTTCATATACATATTAAAGAGCTCATATTATGGGTTTTTGAAAATGCCCCTCCATGTAGTGTGTAACACAGCTCTAAGTAAAGTAAAGTATCCAGCTAAGGCTTAAATCTGTAAGAATACAGTGTTACAGTGTTTAAAACGGTTGATTCATCTATAAAAGAGTCGACTCATAGTGCTTGAAACGAGTCGCCTTGATACAGAGTCATTAGGTGTTTCGCCATGACATACGAATGAAACCAAGTTATTCACGTGCACGCGCAAACCCGGGAGATTTCAAACCTGAGGCCCCGCCCTCTGACACAAACCCAGACACACACACACCCACACACACACACACACACACACACACACACACAAACATGCCGGTCGATTGAAGTCACCCTGCAGATGGATATTATTGAGTCTCTACCCAAAGATGAAACCTCAGCATTAATTATAACCAAGCAGTTGGAAACTACTGGAAACTACATGCTACAAAGAATACTTCATCAGCGTTTGTTAAAGGAAGGATCAGTAAAGAGTAACTTACTGCTGGACATGTCAGGATGGGTTTCTTCCTTCATTTCTCAAGTGTAAGTTCAAAGATGCCTCGTTGACTCTAGCTTGCAAATGTATTTAGTTGTGATTTGTTACTTATAACCGCGTGTACTGTATCAGGTTAACTCGCTTTATTCTCATATCGGGTGCAAAGTGGAGGAGGTAGTGTGTGTGTCTGTTTATGCGCGTGTGCGTGCTCAATATGTGTGTGTGTGTGTCTGTGAAAAGAGCAGAGTGAGACAAGCTAGAAGATCTCCTCGACAGTTTTTGGAGTTTTTGCTCAATAAAATAGTTAATCGTCTGAATTTTCAAGTCCATAGTCTGTATTTACATTGACCCACTGGGAGCTAAAATCCACACCTACACTATCGAGCGTGTATGAACTGTGATTACCTTTATATTGTTGATTAGCTGTTGGGCATTTCACTCTCTGACTGAAGGCAGTCGACCAATCGCAACAGACTGTCATTGGTCCAATCAGCGCAGATTAGCTTCGCGCTAAGGAGGGGTTTGGGAACAAATGAATCACTGGACGATTCATACGGGAGTCGCTGGGATAATTAGGTAAAAATAAATGCAGATTATAAGACCATGAAAGTGTTTTTTGACCTTGCATGCATATTAGTTGTTGTTGGAGACCCTTAAAACCAAGATATGAACCTATTTCATGTATAATAAGGCCTCTTTAAAAAAAAAAAAAAAAAGTAACAATGCTGCTTTATAAACTAAAAAAAAAAAATCAAAACAATAGAGTTAAAGACTTTAAAGGTTATACTTTTAGAAAATTAAAGAGATGGTGTTCTGTGCAAATGATGCAGTGAGAGTTACTGAATAGCAAAAACCACAATGTGGAAAAAAAAATGCCTCAACCAATCTAACACTGTTTTGTAACTGCTGAATAGCAAAAACAACACAACACTGATTCCTGATGATCCACTAGAATCCAGTATAAATCTCACCAGTGACTCAGACTATTTAAGCAGATTGTTTTAAATATATAAAGCTGTTCTGTGAGGAAAGCGACTGCATCTCAGGTTCTTAATAGCGGAGCAGGAAGCAGCTTTTAACCTACATACTATACACACATCAAACAATTGGACACTCGTGCACCAGCTCTGTCCATCCAGATCACACACGCTTCTGAAGAACACTGACCGCAGCAGGTTTCAGTTTGACTCGCAACACCAGCTTGACTCGTTAAGACTGAAAAAAATGTTTTATACAGAACCACTTGTAACATCTGAACGATCATAAAAGCAGTTAAAATCATTTGTTTTATTGTTATTATATTGAATTACTCCACACAGTTTATGACTCTCCTACTTCTGTGAGCTACATTTCAGTAGTAAAGGATTATATGTATGTTTTATGTTTTTAAAGGTTTGATAACATTTCTTCAATCTTTCATTTTAAAAATATTGTTATTTAGAGCCTTTGTTTTAACAGTTGGTCAAATTTACAAAAGTTTTCATGTGCTAAATATTAAACAGATGCAGGAGTTTGAAAGCATATGTATTATTTTATGTAAACATTAGTTTTAAAATCTGAAATAAAGGCAACTTTTGGTATTTTATGTAAAAATATGATGTAAAAATGCTCTAAATTTAAAAAGTTTTTGAAACTGGGAAGAAATATTCAGTATTAAAACAGAAAAAAACCCATTTCGTAATTTTTTTTGGTCTCAAATGGATAACTACAACTCATAAATCATACATTTTTTCAAAGTGATAACAGCAGCAGAACATCATGTTTTCACTTTTTAATGTATACAAAATTTAACTTGATGTTAGGTCAGCTTAATGTAAAGTATGAAAAACTTGAAAAAGTTAATCCAGTTCAACTTCAAGTAAAAAAATCATTATTTTAAATCAACTTTAAGATGTAAAAAAGTGTTTAAATGTACACTTTTTATATGATTCAACACATACACAGACTACATGTATACATTATAAATATTAGGACATGTTCGGTGTGTGTGTGTGTGTGTGTGTGTGTGTGTGTGTGTGTGTGTGTGTGTGTGTGTGTGTGTGCGTGAGTGCGCGCATGAAAAGGAGGGTCAAAATCGAAGAATGCATCTCACACACAGATGAAGAGACTGTGTGTCATCAGCACATGGTCTTGTTAGATCAGACACTGAACTATTTTTAAAAATGCTTCAAATGTTCATTTTGTTGTGTTTGGGCTTCAAGACAGGTAAGTTTATAACTTTAAGGCTTTATTTCTTTTTTATAAACTAAACTGCTGCTACTTTCACTTTAGGTAAACCATTTTAATTTTCTCTTCTTTACATTTAAAACAGATATACTTGATATAACAAAAGATACAACAGTTCTACAAAGAACCTAAAATGTTTTTTGTTTATTGTTTTTTTTATGCTTGAAACCATAATTTTAAATAATTATTTAAAGATTTGCAATGACAGAGCAGTGATTTAGGCGTCTCATGTTACCATATACTATAATATAGCCGTCTATTATTTCAATCGTCCATCGCCTAGTAATTAAAGTCTTTTGTGAAGGGTAAAATTAACAAATAAAAACAAACAAACAAATATATAAACAAATAAATAAAATAAAAAAGTCTTTCAAAATACATTCTCTAAAAACTCCCATGGAGGATTCCAGATATACCAGAAATCATCAAATGTCTGATGCAAGTCATACAAGTCCGTCTTTCTAAGGGTATGAAATGGTAATCTGATCTATTCACATATTGGCCGAAGGAATGTTGTAGGAGAAAATCACAACAAAATAACTTTTTTTTTTTGCTAGATACATGTTGTAACACAGATTCTAGTCCATGACTAAGGTGTAGAGCAGTTTCACAATTCAGAAGATACATTACTGAAGATATAGGGCAAAAGGTTTACCAATAATCTTCTGAACTAATTTGTGGATTTCTAAAATGTATAAAAAAGTAGTGTTACAAAAACGTGCTTTTTGAATTTTTAAGAGCGAGACTACTGAAATACAATGATTTTACCCATTAAGTATGTCGCATTTAGTTTTCTGTTGCGTCTCTGCTGGTATTATTGATTTCATATTTAATTTTGAGCAGTATTGTTCTCATGTGGGATTGTTTTATTTGTGATGCTGGAAGTTTCATCACACATATGGACTTTAGAGTGTTCAGAATTTAGAATGTTACCAGAATTTGAAATCAGCCACTCTTCTTAAATGAAGCTTGCCATGCCACTATGGAATACAGTCTAAAGTTCTAAAACTGTTTAAAAACTCACTTCAGAGAGACAGTTGAGAGATTCAAAACTGTGTAAAGCAACGGTCAATAAATCTGACCCTGTTCTTGTTTTCCAGGTGTGTTTGGCTCCCGTAGGAATGAAATGCAGTCATTAATAGTGACGGAGGGAGATTCTGTCACTCTACACACTGGTGTTACTGAATTACACAAAGGTGAATTAACATGGCACTTCATTGCTGATAAATCTCTAATAGCTCTTATTAACAGAGCTTATGAGGCCTTCTCCACAATGGATGGTCCTAATGGGAGATTCAGAGACAGACTGAAGCTGGACAATAACACTGGATCTCTGACCATCATCAACATCAGATCTGAACATGCTGGAGTTTATGAAGCGCAGATATTTTCAGATAATACATCATCAAAAAGATTTAAAGTTACAGTCTATGGTGAGTACAGATTGTTTGTCTTGTCCTTTAAAATACAAATAACCTGTTTATAAAGTAATTTTCCAGCTCATAGCTCTTTTGGAGCATACAGTCAAATCAAGACACAAGTATTTATATTTTGTTCACCTCATTTTTCTTTAAGCACTAGTACTTATTGATTAGCTGCTGAGGCTTATTGTTTAGATGAGTACTTTTTACAATACCTACTACACTCAAAAAACTGCTGCTTGTTCAAACTGTTATTTAAAATAATAGCTACAAAAAAGGGCCCCTTTGGCAAGGACCAACAGATTTAAACTTTAATTTCTTCCTTGTGGGATTGATTTGCTAAATTTTAAATGGGAAGAGTTAGCCACTGTTTGTTGTGCTATTAATGTTTTTTTTAATGTTTATCTTAAGTGTGTTGTATGATATACAGTATATGCTGTAAATCTATTATGCTTAAGAACAAATTGCCCCAAAAATGGGTAAAGTTTACAGTAACAGAAACAACACATTTCTTTATTTCTTAGGACAATTTTTTGGGTCAGTGTTAAATACAAATTAAATTTCCTAGATTATATTGATTTGTGTTGGGACAACATGAATGACATGAATCAATTGTTTGGAACCCTACATTTTTACATTGTGCACTAAAAATGACTTTTTTTAACGAAAAGTCAGTATTACAATTTTTTTTTTATTATTACTTCAACACATGTTAATGCGTTTATCAATATTCAACTACATTTTTGAAGTTATGCAAAGTTTAATTTAATATTTTGGATCAGTTTAATTGATACAAGTTTAAATGTCTGGAAACGTTAATTTGATTTAACTAAATAATTAAGCCAACAAGATTTTTTTTTGTGTGTAATATCTTTCTGGTTACAACTGCGTACTTTTATATTATAACTATTCAGAATTGCCAAAGAAGATTTTAAATATTAAAAAAATCTAACAAGAAACATTTGAAATATCGTTACCGTTAGTGGTATCTATTAAATATTATCTTTTGTACTAAAATAGCAGCTAATCAGTATGCGCTTCGTAATAAATAGTACTAGTTTCCATTTAATAGGTATTTAATAAGTCCTAAAACTATAAATAATGAATAAATACTGGTAACAGGCAATAAGAATTGTTAATAAGTATCCCATGCGGAATCTGGATTTTTTAGCCCATCATTGAGTCTATTTATTTACAAATGTGTGTACATGTGTTTATTTATTCGTTTTATATTAACTTCAGTGATATTATTGAAAAATATGGACATGTTGATATAAATTATGTACAATACAGTTTGTAAAGTAATATTTTCTGTGGTTCTTTTCGTATTTAACATTTTACTTTGTTTACCATACAAGTGGTGCTAATTGGATTTGCGCTGTAAACTTTAAATGAAGTTTAAAAGATATTTCTTTTATTTAAACGTCTTAAGTTTTTAGTTGCTTTACTACAAAACATGTTCTGCGTAAATATACCAGATTTTGCATTAAATTCTACACAGAAATGTTAAAAATGTCGGCAAATTCTGCCTGATCCTGGTAATAAGGTACTAGTTCATAATTTAAAAAAAAAATTATAAATTAATACTATTACCTTATGAATAAAGTATTCACAAATAGAGTATTCACAAATAGAATATACATGCTTTTTAAAAGGGAACAGTTGATCTCTCTGTGACGGATCTCCACAATTCAAAGTCATAATAGTTGGGTGTCGCTAATGAAGATGACTGCTGCTATTCAAAGAGTAAAAATAGATCCTAATAAATGTGAACCAAGACCATAAAATCAGTTATAAGGGTTAATTTGGAAAACTGAGATTTATACATAATCTGGAAGCCAAATAAAAACGCTTTCCATTGATTTGACAGTTTTTGTTTGAAATACAGGTAAATAAAATAGGAAATTTAATAAATTTAAATAAATAAATAAAATGTTAATAAATGTAAAAGTCTAAATATTAGGAATAAAATCACCTTTTAAGATGTCCAAATTAAGTTTTTAGTGCATATTACTAATATAATAATAATAATAATAATAATAATATACATTTACAGAAGGAAATGTACAAAATGTCTTCATGGGACATGATCTTTATTTAATATTATTACGATTTTTGCCTCATAAGATATATTGTTGGTTATTCCCAAAAATATTCCCGTTCGACCTACAACCTGGTCCAGGGTCACAACTAATTTTAGCATCTAATAAATACATTTTTAAAAAGTACTAACTAGGCCCACAAAGAATCTGAATGTGCATAAATCCACAGATTGTTTTTGTTTGCCTATCATTGAGTATTTATTTACTTATTAAATATATTTTATCACATTTTATATTACTTCCAACAATATTATTGAATATGCAAACATTGATGATATATGTACAAAACAGTTTTTAAAGTCATATTTTAATTCTTTTAATAGATATGTTACATGAATGACTTGCTTTGTTTACCAAACAGGTGAATCTAATTTTGCATGTTTTTAGTTACTTCACTCGGAAAAAATAATAATAATAATATCACTCCGCAAAACTCTTTGCAGATTCTGTCTGGCCATGCTAATAACTTAAGAAGCACTAGAATCAAAAATAATAAGCATTCGTCTCTAAATCATCAGTTGTACTTAATGAGAAAGATGCTAGTATTTAAATAGCAATGTGAAATAAATACTAGTTTGTTTTATAAATTAAATGTTAAAAGTTATATAAAATCTTTATTTACTCTTACATTCTTAAGGGTTAGGGTTAGGCCAGTTGTGGTCCCACTGACCATGTCCCACTTGTGGGATTGTCATTTCTGTGTCCTTGGGAGTTCTGTACAACACATGGAATATAGAATGTACAGAATTTTAAATGTAACTGACAAAATTTGTCTTATTGATTAACGGTTGATGCGTCGGCATAGTAACTAAAATGGAAAACAGCGTAACATTATAAAATTAGCAGTTCAGAGAGATGCACTAAATACTGTATAGTAAACTTACTAGTGAAAAGGATACTTTTTAATTCACATTACAGACTTATGAAAATAATAAGTAATGACATCTAAATGATAATTAGCACTTATTGAGAAGGGTCTAAAAACAATTTACTGATAGCATGAAAACAGACACTAGATTATCTTATTATTAAAAATGTAAACATGATTTGGCATCGACCTCAATTATTATGTAAAGTCTGATTACATTTACATTATTTGAGCTGTAAAGCTGATTAAAACAGACTTTACATTTTTTAGGGATTTAAGGTTTTCACTATAAAAAATATCTGTATATTTTACAGTTTTTCTGTATTTTGTGATTCATGTTTTTTATTTCAATTATAATTTTGAATTGCATTGTGGGACTTTATCAACTTTTGAGGTTAAAAAGTTTAAAAGTGACTTTTATTGGCGTTTTTTTTTAATAGTTTGGAGCAATATATTTCCAGGGTTAACATTTTAAATTACAGTATTAAAATCTGGTAATAAACTACAGAGCTTTCTGTTATTTTACAGACTTAATACTACACATTAGGGCTGGAAAAATATGACATTGCAATATTTTGTTTTTCTGCGATAAATAGTGCGCTATGAACACAGTTTCATCAGATGCCTTGAATAACTCTATTTGGAAAGTGTTCATTAATTCAGACGGATTGCAACAGGGAATTGAATCATGCATCAAAATAATAAACAAATTAGAAGTGATGATGCTTTATGTTTTTTTTCAAACTGCACTCAGGTACAGAAATTGGAAAAATCAATTGTGAAAAAGCCCTGCATTAGCTTTATTTTATAATTAATAAAATAAAATGTATCTCAAACCAGTAGCCAACCTTTTAAATGGGGTGGTTCTATTTTCTCAAAAAGTGAACCTTTTTGCAGTTATATGCCTCATTTTCTATTTAATTATGAGATTTAAATACTGCATTTTAGTAACATTAAGCACTTTTTTTTTACTGGATTAGCTTGTCGGATGGTCATCAGAACCACACTTTTTATATACTAAACACATTTCCTAAAGATTAATAATAAAGAAATGTGAAATAATACTGATTTTTAAAATACATATTAAATCACATATTAAAAAAAAAATACAGGAATCTATTAAAGTTTTAAAATTAAAAACTGTAGTCTATTTTAATTTATTAGGCAAATAACAAATTGACCATCACATTTAACCTTTCTTAGGCAGAAATTGGCCATTTGAATAAAAAAAAACTTTTAAAGCATTATAATAATAATAAAAATATAATAATAACAATAATAATAATAGATGTAAAGCCTCACAATTTTTCTAGCCTCTATTAATGGATAACAATAATAGGCAAACTAGTGTTCAAATCAATTTAATATAGGCTGATTTTGGTGCATCACACCTTTTTATTGCTCATTTTTTTGCCTCAGGAATATGCTTTAAGATTTATAAAGAAGTTACCTGTGAATTTTTTTTCTCAGTTTAAAAACAATACAGTAGAGAAAAAAGTATACTTACAGCAGAATATTTGTTAGCATTGGCCAAAACTGATTAGCTGAAGTCACGCCGGATCAACAGCCAGAAGGGGACTCTGCTTGGACCTAAAGACTTTTTCGATGGATTATTTTCACTATTTATGATAGCATAGCAGTCATAATTGCACAAATAAGCTCATGCATGGGACAATTTCTGGATTCTCTGTTGGTGAAGGATGGGTCTTCCAAACCACCTGAACCCCTCCTGGCTACGGGCCTCTATTTACGGTATTAAAGTTACAAATAGTACAATTTCTTGTGATTAACTTTTCTTGAAATGTTCATACAGTCACAAACCGAATAGGGCAGACTCAACTTAAGACTTGTCACAACTCAACATTGCATATCTTGCGATGTGACCATTGCCTACTGTATGTGCGCATTGCAGTATCACTGCTAAAATGGATATATTGCGCAGCCCTACATATTATTTCTTATACAATATGTTGTTTTAAGGGCGACACTGTGGCTCAGCATTGTTGCCTCACAGCAAGAAGGTCGCTAGTTCGAGCCTCGGCTGGGTCAGTTGGCATTTCTGTGTGGAGTTTGCATGTTCTCCTGTGTTAGCGTGGGTTTCCTCCACAATTCAAAGACGTGCTATAGGTGAATTGGATTAACTAAATTGGCCGATCCTATGTGTGAATGAGTGTTTATGGGTGTTTCCAGTGCTGGGTTGCAGCTGGAAGGGCATCCTCTGCGTAAAACATATGCTGGATAAGTTGGTGGTTCATTCCGCTGTGGCAAACCCTGATGAATAGAGACTAAGTCCAAGTATCTATATCAGTCCAAAACTATTTAAACATGTCAATGTAAGTCACTCAAGGGATCAAGGTCCCATAATGCAATTCATAACTAACATCGCTGCTGTAATATTTATTCTTATTATAGTTTGAACTGATCAAACCTGATTAGACTATTATTATCAGTTCATGTTGCTGTTTATTATCTTTTATTTTCCAGCTCGCCTGCCTGTTCCTGTCATCATCAGAAACTATTCCCAGTGTTCTTCCTCCTCATCTTCAACATCCCATTATAACTGTTCAGTGTTGTGTTCAGTGGTGAATGTGAGCGCTGTGAGTCTCTCCTGGTACAAAGGAAACAGTGTATTGTCCAGCATCAGTGTGTCTGATCTCAGCATCAGTCTCTCTCTACCTCTGGAGGTGGAATATCAGGATATAAACACCTACAGCTGTGTGATCAACAACACCATCAGCAACCAGAACACACATCTGGACATCAACACACACTGTCAGCCATGTCCAGGTATGTGTCACCAATAATCAAGCCTATATTATCAGATTCAGTCAGTCTAATGACTGGTTTTGCTCATCACAGATGATCTACCTGTATTTAACATCGCGTTCCTCTGCGCCGCTGCATCTGTGCTGATTGTAGTGATCGTCGTGATGTGCTGCAAGAAATGGAGAAAAACAGGTCAAGAGAGAAAGAGTTCAGCGAAGTGTGATCCTAAAACACGAACAGTGGTGAGATCATTGATGAAGGTGCTGCAGGACGTGTTGCAGACGGTTTGTGTGATTGAAGTTTGCTGATTGAAGTTGTGTGTGAAATGTACATCAGACGGTCAGTGAACAGACTTTGGTTTTTTGGTCCAACTGTCATTGTTATTATGGCCGGCCTAGTTAAGGGGCAGATGAAAAGAGCTATACGTGTTTAAAATTCCATTTAAACGTCGGGTTTGCACTTTAGTTTAAATAACGAGTATGTTTTTTCCATTTCGCAAACCTATTCTTTTATTTAAGCCAAGTCAACTCTTTCGTGCAGATTAGTGCTATAGAAATAAAGTCAGTAGTGGTAGGAAATCAGAGCACTTTTAGTAGAAAATGCATTTATAATACACTCACCGGCCACTTTATTAGGTACACCTTACTAGTACCGGGTTGGACCCCATTTTGTCATCCGAACTGCTTTAATCCTTTATGGCACAGATTCAAGTAGGTACTGGAAACATTCCACAGAGATTTTGGTCCATATTGACATGATAGCATCACTCAGTTGCTGCAGATTTCTCAGCTCTACATAAATGAGATGAATCTCCCGTTCCACCACATCCCAAAGGCGCTCTACTGGATTGAGATTTGGTGACTGTGGAGGCCATTTGAGTACAGTGAACTGATTGTCATGTTCAATAAAACAGTGTGAGATGACATGGCGAGTTATCCTGCTGGAAGTAGCCATCAGAAGATGGGTACACTGATCATAAATAGATAGACATGGTCAGCAACAATACTCAGGTAGGCTGTGGCGTTGACACGATGCTCAGTTGTTACTACTGGGCCAAGTGTTACAAGAAAATATCTCCCACATCATTACACCACCAGCAGCAGCCTAAACTGCTGATACAAGGCAGGATGGATCCATACTTTCATGTTGTTGAGGCCAAATTCTGACCCTACCATCCGAATGTGGAAGCAAAAATCGAGACTCAGACCAGACAACGTTTTTCTAATCATAGTGAATTGTAGCCTCAGTTTCCTGTTCTTAGCTGACAGGAGTGGCACCCGGTGTGGTCTTTTGCTGCTGTAGCCCATCCGCCTCAAGGTTGGATGTGTTTTGTGTTCAAAGATGCTCTTCTGCAGACCTCGGTTGTAATGAGTGGTTATTTGAGTTACTGTTGCCTTTCAGCTGGAACTAGTCAGGCCATTCTCCTCTGACCTCTGGCATCAACAAGGCATTTGTGCCCACAGAACTGCCGCTCACTTGATATTTTCAGACCATTCTCTGTAAACCGTAAAGATGTTTGTGCATGAAAATTACAGTAGATCTGCCGTTTCTGAAATACTAAGACCAGCTCGTCTGGCACCAACACCCATGCCCAGTTCAAAGTCACTTAAATCCCCTTTCTTCCCTATTCTGATGCCCAATTTTAACTGCAGCAGATCATCTCGACCATGTCTTCATGCCTAAATGCATTGAGTTGCTGCCATGTGATTGTCTGACTGGAAATTTGCATTAATGAGCAGTTGGACAGTAATACCTAATAAAGGCAGTAGTACCTAATAAAGTGGCCATTGAGTGTTTATCAAATTCAACTTTTAGACCCCAAAAAATATTATTTATGATAAGTTATGCTATCATACATTAAGAGTTTTATGGAACTGCTTTAGGCAAAAATTAGTTTGTGCTTTTATGGTTTATAAGATATGGTAATATAAAATATTGGGTTCCATTTTTAACCCTTTCATCTGCAAGTTTCTCTCGAGTTTTTGAACAGCTTTAGAATTTTACCCTGTATTCCATTTAGTTTCCATGATGAGGCGATAAGTCTCAATTAAGAACAGTGGCCGATTTTAAATCCATGTTTGAAATTTTAGCTACATTCTTTACTTTCTAATTCCAGTATGTGGGACGGAACAACGGGCGGCACAGAAACAACAATCCCACACGAGGGACCATTCTGCTCAAAAGTTAATTTATAAAAGATTTAGCTTAGATTGTAATCCATATATTAATTTTCCTTAGCCTTAATCACTTATTTATCAGGTGTCACCACAGAGGAATGAACCACCTAGCTTAGCTTGTAAAAAAAAAGAAAAGAAAATATTATAGCAAAATTTTAAATCTTGCTTATAATTTGGGTACTGGAACAACAGGTATCTTTATATTTGTGCGATTTAGTCGATGTCACTAGCAATGTTTTTTTTTTTTTTTTTTTAAATTTTGTCATAGATTGTTGGGGACTGAGTAAAATAAAAGCAAAACATTGTGCCTGGCAATCCAGTAGATTAACTTTACTGACCCAAATTCAGATCAATATATGTAGGCAACAGTTTAGGCAGACAGCACTTAAAAGACTTGCACTGTGAAAACACAAAGCTTTGGTTTAATATTAAATAATTCAGGAATAGCAAATTCCAAACATGTAGCCATGATTAATACTGTCTGTCAGTCATCTTGGTGGCAAAAGTGAGTTGCGAGTCAGTATTTGGGAAATTTGTGTTTTGATTTTTTTTTTTTTAATCTAGCCTGCGCTTAGCAACAACAAAAAATGTGTTTTTGTTTTTATATGGAAAAGGTGGTGCGTTGATGATGTTAATACTCTTGATAGCTGAGAAGGCCATTGTTTGTGTAGTTTTTTTTTTCTTTTTCCATATGAAATCACTATAAATACACTTTTAGAAGTGCAAAATAAGCTTAATATTACTGTATATCCCCTTACTATCCAGAATAAGAGAACATCACAATAGAGCAAAGAGAAGCGGAAACTAATTATTGTGATCCAACATTTGCATCACATTATAGAATATAAAGATAAACATTTAATGAAAAGAGCAATCAACTTACCTCTGAGACTGTTATGAATGTATGGCTTTGTAATTTTTATAGTGTGTATTATTGCTCATTACTGATCACTGTGGTTGATACTTAACATTATATAAAATCACAGAAAAGTTTAAGAAAGTATTATTCCACAATACAATAGCAAAATGTTTATATATTTGTATGTTGTTTTTTGCATTAATAAGTGTCTAGCACACCTTCCTAAGGCCTATCCTTTTCTAAGGAATTTGCGCTAGATGCTGTTCATAGCTAATACAACCTGTATATAGTGTTCATGGTACATCCATCTGTAAATATCACCATAGTTTTTCTATAACTGTACTTTATAACTTATACCTGTGTATCCTGCACTTGCTGCTATTGCACTGCTTGTTAGACCTAAACTGCATTTCGTTGCCTTGCACTTGTACACATGTAATGACAATAAAGTTGAATCTAATCTAATCTAATAAATGTAAGAAAAACATATAGATATTTATATATCACATTATGGATGATAAGACATTGCAATTACTTGAATACATGATATTCAAACAGACTAAAGCTTATAAAAGTTCTAGATTTATAAACATTTCTTCTCAGCATCCTTTGTTTATATTGAGTTATTTCACTTTAAAGACCATAAAAATGAATTATTATTTGCCATAAAAGTGATATCACTGAACCTACACACAGCCTGATAAAATGCTCATTTCTTATCTCACTTATTCTGCTTTTAATGTTATAGAACGTGCAAACAATTCTTGCTCTTGTACCCACTTTGCGAGCTGTCTCTTTATTAGCTCATGTTTTATATGCACTTCACAGCTGGGCTGACACTTTTTAGGCACACCCACCAAACGAGAAAGAGCATCTCAAACCCTGCTGCACATCATTTCCAGGAAACATGTCACTCAACCCGGAAACCTAGCAAAACGTTGCTTTTTTTCAGTTCACGAATCTCTTACCATTCCAGTACACAAGACTAAACCCTGTGTAGAACTAAAAGGTGAACAACTTACAACCGAAATGAATATAAAGAGTTAGTGTCACATTAAAACAGACAGTAGTGTTCAATATTGAATTCATCAGAACTTAACACCGTTCAGTCAAGATTGTGTCGAGTTATTGCGTCTATTACTTTTATTAGGTGTTATGATGTTGGTTGTAGCCTATTTAAACCTTAAAAAGACACAGAATTGTTGACTACAATAGTTTACCTGTGCTGGAGTCTGGCCTCGAGCTGAAGCTGCTGTGTTCATGCTAATTCATGCTGTGCACCTTTAAGTAGTCGTTAGTTGTTTTGTCGACGCGTTTTAACAAGTTTTTTTGTTGCTTTTGTGTCAAAGTCAACCATTCTCAGCTCTGAGGCTGCTGTGACGAGCTTTACATCTAAAATGTTTGATGAGGTAACGGTTGTGACGAACTATGACTGATGTCATTTCCTGTAGCATCTGCTCTGTAGCAGCAGTGGTTCTTCAAAAAATAAATCAATGTTAGGAATTTGCACATAAAAAATCGAGTTATTCTGTGTCATTACATTCACTTGCTGCCCCAATCAAAATCTGAAAGGTAGTGGCGTTTTCTGTACACTAGGTGGCAGACAAGCAACTTTTTTTATAGAACCTAATTAGAGCAGACAAATAATCACCATCATTTTCAGGCAACAACAAGCAGCTTTGTGTTAAAAAACAACCTTTGGAGTAAAAATTATATATAAAAAATGATTTCAGATTTTAAAATGTCATACTGAAGTAAAATATGTTGCATATGCGTTCATAAAGTTATTAAATAATTTTGTTTTGGTTGAGAGATAATCTTACATTGAACTAACAATTCTGCTGCATTATCAAGATTTCTGACTGAGTTTGTTTTTCCTTGCAGAAATCAGACAAGACGAATGCTGTGTATGAAAATGTCCCCAAAAACAAAAGCCGGTGATTGTATATTTTGTGGTTGTCAGAACTCATGCTGTTTTACTTGCACTTTTTGGTTTTCTTTCAATTTAATATTTTGTTTTCATTCTTTGTATCTTTTAGTGTGGTTGTCGCTCATTTTGTTCACTAAGAGCATCCATAAGCTCATTCAGATGTTCCAAATATCATTTGTTATTAAATATGAAATCACACCATTCTCTGGACTCATTTGTCTGTCATGTACCGCTTTTGTTGTGTTTGTTTATCACGAGATGTGCTCTCCTGCATATTTGGACAAATATGACACAAGCACATTGTCGCTCTCTAGTGCCCAAAGCTGAACATTACATTTCTCTATAATTGTGCTACTTAATCAATAGAGACTGATTATAACAGTAAAGCATTTTTTATAATATTTAATACAAATGGCCTCATTTAACAGATTTTACTTATATCTTTGTTAAGATTTGTATAAAAACTACATTAGTAAAATGTTAATATCAAGCTGGTTGAATTGAACATGTTAAAGTAAATGTAATTATATGCATACTTTTTCCCTCTTTGTTATAGTTTAATAAAATAAAGATATTGAGAAGAACAATTGCCAGTAAAGTCTAAGAAAGTTATCCAAACAGCTTACACCATAATTTGTAAAGACAGAAAAATAATTAATATTATGTCTATTATTTGTAGTACTTTTGTAGCAATTTAAACTTCCCTTTCGGTATTTAAAAGTAACAAAGCAAAAGCTAGAGTTTGACTGTGTATACTCTATGGACGAATAATTGAGTGTAAGTTTAACGCTCGGCCATACACACAACAGCCACAGGTATATTTCAGCAGTTGTGTGACAGATTGAATGTGCTCAGGTTGAGGGGTCTTTCTTTTTAGGTTTAATTTTTTTTTAATAAATTTCCAGATCATTGCAGATTGGTTATTTTTAAATAAAAAGGTTAGGTTTATTTTATTCAAAATAATGTTTCTAAATAACCTAAAAATAACCATGAGGGATCTTTCGGTGTAGGTTATTTTAGGTTAGTTTTGAAATAACCACTCTAAAATGTTCTGGGAACCAAGAATTTTTGGTAATTTCAAAACAGATTAACTTAATTATTTTTTGTCAAAATTCTATAAAAATACAACAAATTCACTCAAAGACTTTTCGAGTATGATGATAAAAGCTTGACACATCCATTTACTTTTGGGCACCTTATTTACCTGACTAAAGACCTTCTCAACCTCATCTCTCAGTTTGGAGGTTGCTCAGCACTGGTAGCTTAATGAAAGGGTTAAATGCAGCTGCAAGGGTTTTTTAAGGGTACTAAAAGGCCACCAAGGCAGGGTGCCTTGCAAATGCTAGGAGTTCACTAGTAACACATCTTTAAACAATCTTTTGTGAGAAATGCTAATGTGGGTAATTGAAAACCACAAAAATGCACAAAAAGCTGAATCTAATAGAGAGAGTCAACACACAAACAAAAAATGGGCAGTCTTTAAAGCCATTCAAAGTGAAAACTGATCATATCGTTGTACTGTTATTACAAATGTTGAATACAGAGATATAGCTGTGCATAGCAGAAAGAGACACTTCACCTGCAAGCTCTTAATACTTCCTTTGAAGCCCCCCAATGCAGGTTGTCAGCCCACCAAATAGATCAGCCCACAGTTCACAAAGTCAACTGCTTTCAGTTTGACTCAGAGGATGAACCTCAGGAAACTTGCTTCTGTGAGGTGCCAACGTCAATGTGATATTTCCACACACCACGCTTTAATGTCTAGTCCAAATATCTGAATTTTTTCAAATCTTGTTTTCAGAAATAATATACCAAAATTAAGTTAAACAAACAAAAATAATATTGTTTTCTGCTTTGGCATACGATTATTTCATTTATCTTATTGGCAGATTATTTAGCTTGTTTTAAGGTAAAACTCACTTAATTCTGTCATACAATTTCTTAAAACAAGAGGATACATCTAGCTTGTCTAGAATAGGCCTTTTGGTTTAAGGATTTTTTGATATTTGGGCTAGAAACGAGACAAAAAATACAAAGAACAAAAAACATTTTTGCAATTTTTGTTATGAAATATAGTTCATCGAACACATAGTATCTGCATTTGGCCATTCAACAGTCAGAAAATCATCATCATCATCAAAAAAAACATGTTATTCTATTAGCATAAACTAAAAATACTAAATATTTCCATCGACCAGAAAACTTTAGTCCAATTATAAAGGTCACTGTATAAAAAGCAATAGGAGGGTCAAACGCTTGTGAGAGGATTCATAAACACACACACACCCACACACACACACCATCTTCAGTGTTTGGAGCGGGAGGTCTTTAAGTGAAGCAGAACTGTTGAAGAACATGTTTCAGATGTTTGTTTTGTATTGCTTGTTCTGGAGATGTTGCGCTGGTAAGTTATTATAGCATTTCTTTCCATTCATGAGCTCAAGTGAATTCTCATCTACTGCTTGTGAGATCCACTAATAATTTGTAAATGTTTCTGGTTATGATCTGCATGTGGAGGCTTTGAAAGTCAAAATCATTGAATTGAGCTGTTGAAATATTTTTAGGCTGCTTTTCTACTATATATATATATATATATATATATATATATATATATATATTTTTTTTTTTTTTTATATATATATATATTTTACATCCAGCGACCAACTGCTTGTTAACTCAAATTTCCAATCAGCCAATTACATTGCAGCAATTTAATGCATTTAGGTATGTAGACATGGTCAAGACAATCTGCTGCAGTTCAACCCAAGCATCAGAATGGGGAAGAAAGGTGATTTAAGTGACTTTGAACATGACATAATGGCTGGTGCCAGTAGGGCTGGTCTGAGTATTTCAGGAACTACTGATCTATTGGGATTTTCACGCACAACCATCTCTAGGTTTTACAGAGAATGGTCAGAAAAAGAGAAAATCTCTAGTGAGTGGCATTTCTGTAGGCGCAAATGCCTTGTTAAGCCAGAGGTCAGAGGAGAATGGCCAGACTGGTTCGAGCTGATAGAAAGGCAACAGTAACTGATGTTGGAAAATAGGAATCATTTTTTAATTAATTAATTAATTATTTATTTATTTATTTATTTATTTATTTATTTATTTATTTATTTATTTATTTATTTATTTATAATCAAACAATTACTTTTTATTGGCCATGTAAGGGTCATATATTAACTGAACTTCTACTGTTGTGTGTGAGTGCTGTGCATACTAATTAGCATTTTTGCAGAAGTAGAAAAATGCGGGTCCAAAGTTAAATTCAGCTCTGCAGAATCTTCCTGTCTGAAGAGAGGTGTTAAAACTGAACAAGGAGCACAGAAAGTTGTTTGCTTTTTTTTTTTTTTTTTTGTGCAGAAAATTTGTAGAAAAAGAGGAAGTATTTCTGGGGTGCGGCCAATGGAGGACTGAACAATGACTGACAAATGACGAATTTCATTAAACTCCACCTGTTAATATCAGCTGCCTATATAAGTTGAAGTCGGGAAAAGAAAGTGGCTGCGCACCTCCTTAATGTAACTTCTGCATTGCACTGAGGATAACAGAATTCTGTGAATCGAATTATTCATTTGTATCCAATAAATTGTTATGATTTTTGACATTGAAGAAAAACCTCTCCTGACCTTTTTTCATGAACACGCATGGAATTGATTTAATATTCCAACACTCAATTGACCACTCGTTACAACTGAGGTCTGCAGAAGAGCATCTCTGAATGCACAAAACGTCCAACCTTGAGGCGGATGGGCTACAGCAGCAGAAGACCACACCAGGTTTCCTGAACAGGAAACTGAGGCTACAATTCACATAGGCTCAACAAAATTGGACAACAGAAGATTGGAAAAACGTTGCCTGGTCTGATGAGTCTCAATTTCTGCTGCCACATTCGGATGGTAGGGTCAGAATTTGGCATCAACAACATGAAAGCATGGAAACATCCTGCCTTGTATCAACAGTTTAGGCTGGTGGTGGGGGTGTAATGGTGTGTGAGATATTTTCTTGGCACACTTTGGGCTCATTAGTACCAATTAAGCATCATGTCAATGCCACAGCCTTCCTGACTATTGTCGTTGCCCATGTCCATCCCTTTATGACCACAGTGTACCCATCTTCTGATGCAGGATAACGGACCATGTGTGATGCTATCATAGTAAGGTGTACTTTATTAAGTGGCCAGTGATATATAGTTATATATATATATATATATATATATATATATATATATATATATATATATATATATATACATATACATATACATATATATATATATATATATATATATATATATATATATATATATATATATATATATATATATATATATATATAAAGATGAGGTTATCATGTATTTGTGTCTCTGTTGTTGTTGAAATGGTTATTTAGTTTACATGTACATTACAAATCTACAGCTGAGTTCTAATATAAACAAGTCTTAATACCTCTTCATGTTTTCTAGGTGTTTTTGGTGAGTCCGTCTCAGTGATGGAGGGAGATTCAGTCACTTTAAACACTGATGTTAGTGTAATAGATATAGATGATGATGTAACATGGAAATTTGTAGCCGAAAACTCTCTCATAGCTAAAATAAGCATTAAAAACGTATTATTCTCCACAAATGATGGGAGATTCAGAGACAGACTGAAGGTGGACAGACAGACTGCATCTTTGACCATCACAAACATCGAATCTAAACATGCTGGAGAATATCAGCTTGAGATAAATGGTGTTAAATTGATGTCAAAAATATTCAGTGTTTCTGTCTATGGTGAGTAAACATTCTTACATTTGGCTATTTACACTCCTTTAACACTAAATACTCAACTAATAATTCATTACTGTCTTGGGTTTTGAAGCTCGTCTGCCTGTTCCTCACCTCAACTCGTCACAGTGTTCTTTCTCCTCATCTTCATCAGTGCATTATTGTTCAGTGTTGTGTTCAGTGGTGAATGTGAGCGCTGTGAGTCTCTCCTGGTACAAAGGAAACAGTGTATTGTCCAGCATCAGTGTGTCTGATCTCAGCATCAGTCTCTCTCTACCTCTGGAGGTGGAATATCAGGATAAAAACACCTACAGCTGTGTGATCAACAACACCATCAGCAACCAGACCACACATCTGGACGTCAACACACTCTGTCAACCATGTGAAGGTATACATTACCAACAATAAAGCCTACAGTGGGTACGGAAAGTATTCAGACCCCCTTATATTTTTCACTCTTTGTTATAATGCAGCCATTTGCTTAAATCATTTAAGGTATTTTTTTCCTTATTAATACACACAGCACCCCATATTGTCAGAAAAACACAGGATTGTTCACATTTTTGCAGATTTATTAAAAAAGAAAAACTGAAATATCTTAAATCCTGAGTATTTAGACAGTTTGGTTGGTATTTAGTAGATGCACACTTTTGATGTAATACAGCCATAAGTCTTTTTAGGAAAGATAAAGCAACCTGGCTTTGGGGATCCTCCGCCATTCCTCCTTGTAGATCCTCTCTAGTTCTGTCTGATTGGTTGGTAAACATTGGTGGACAGCCATTTTTAGGTCTCTTCAGAGATGCTCAATTGGGTTTAAGTCAGAGCTCTGGCTGGGCCATTCGAGAACAGTCACAGAGTTGTTGTGAAACCTTATTTTAGCTGTGTGCTTAGGGTCATTGTTTTGTTGGAAGGTAAACCTTCAGCTAAAGGCTGATTTATACTTCTGCGTCAAACGCCGGCGTATGCTACGGCCCTTCGCCGTGGCCGTCGCCGTCACTGACGTGCACCTCTCAAAAATTGTAACTACACGTCGCAACAACGCGTAGCGCAAGCTCTGTGATTGGTCGGCTTGCTAGCGCCGACGAGTCTGGGCGGGACCGAGAGCCGCGCGAATGCCGCGAGCGATTGTTTACAAGTGTGGAGTCCCGTGAAGGAGTTCCGGATGGAAAGTTTTGTTTTGTGTTTACCTCATAGTTAAAGTTGTTGCGCGTCCGCCGGTTCCTGCCTCAAAATGAGCGAGTTTGAGTCACTTGTACATCCAGGAAGTGTTCAGAATAGCAAAACAGAAGCGAAGAAACTCGACACAGAGGAACATTAACACCTCACTGCCCACTAGCGTTTCGGAAGTGTTAATGCAGACCAACGGAGACAGTGCGCAGAAGTATTAATGCACAGTTGCGCGCGTTGCCTGCGCCGTGAGTTGCGGCGGTCACTTCACGCAGAAGTATAAACCAGGCTTAAGTCTGAGGTCCTGAGCACTCTGGAGAAGGTTTTCATTCAGGATATCTCTCAGGATATCTTTCCCATGATTGACACCAGTCGTTCTGGCCCTGCAGATGAAAAACACTTCCACAGAATGAAGCTACCACCACCATGCTTCACTGTTGGGACTGTATTAGACAGGTGATGAGCAGTGCCTGATTTTCTCTGCACATAACTCTTAGATTTAAGACCAAAATGGTCTATCTTGGTCTCATCAGACCAGAGAGTAGGCATGGACCGGTTTAAGATTCTGACGTTATGGTAACCTTGGATAAAAATATCACAGATTCACAGTATTGTGATTACTGCTCTAAACTATATTCTTTGTAAACTTTGGGGTAAAACAACTAAAACTTTTTCCACTTTGAACATCATATATTTTGTTTTGAGAAACATTTAAAATATTTTGGAATAGTAAACACCCCATCTGGCACAGAACATCAACATGACGTTAAATTGGCATTGTACCCCAACAGGGGATGTTGTATTTTGTTTGAAATTGAAAATTGGGTTCTTATCAAAACGTAAATTCAAACAAATATCAACGTCTAATGATATTACAGCTTGACGAAGTGTGGACATTACCACTATGACGTCTATAAGACGTTGAATTTTGGTTGCCATACCTGACAAATAAATGTCAGTATTTGACGTCAATATGACAATGGTATAAGATGTTGGCTCGACATTGGAATTTGGTCACTTTCTAACAGAAACTAAAATTAACCAAATATCAACGTCTAATGATGTTACAGCTTGATGATGTGTGGATGTCACCACTATGACGTCTATCAGACGTTAGATTTTGCTTGCCATACCTGACAAATAAATGTCAGTATTTGACGTCAATATGACGTTGGTTTAAGATGTTGGCTCGACATTGGAATTTGGTCACTTTCTAACACAACCTAAATTTAACCAATTATCAACGTCTAATGATATTACAGCTTGACGAAGTGTGGACATTACCACTATGACGTCTATGAGACGTTGAATTTTGGTTGCCATACCTGACAAATAAATGTCAGTATTTGACGTCAATTTGACAATTGTATAAGATGTTGGCTCGACATTGGAATCTGGTCACTTTCTAACACAACCTAAAATCTAATTCGTTATTGGACGTCAAATTAATGTTGTCCTTAGATGCTGGCTAGACATTGAATTTTGGTCACCTGAAGTCACGACCTACATCTAACCTAATATTAATATCTTATAATGTATGGCTGTTGGGATGCCAGGCTAAATAATTCAAATAAATCATTGAATCAATCATTCTGCTGTCTTCATTTGTTTCAAAAACACAGATTTCAGTACAATTTTAAACGAAATCCTTGGAGATCTTTTCTGCTGGCGATACTGTTGTTCACAAAAAATCTTACACATACCTTAGGAACGGCATAGCAGAAAAATTTGCCGGTTTTAAAATATTAACTTTTCCAAACTGCGGTATATCTTGAAAACGGTTATCGTCCCATATCTAACAGAGAATCTTATTTCTCGCCATTTTAGCAAACTCCATGCAGTCTTTTATGTCTCTTGCACTGAGGAGAGGCTTCCATCAGGCCACTCTGCCATAAAGCCCTGACTGGTGGAGGGCTGCAGTGATGGTTGACTTTCTACATTTTTCCGCATTATTGGAGCTCAGCTACAGTAATCGTTGGGTTCTTCTTTACATCTCTCACCAAGGCTGTTCTCCCCAGTTTGAGCTCAGTTTGGTTCTAGTAAGGGTTCTGGTCGTCCCAAACATCTTCCATTTAACCTCATGATTCTCATTTGCTCTAACAAGCATTGTGAGCTGTAAGGTCTTATATAGACAAGTGTGTGGCTTTCCTAATCAAGTCCAATCAGTATAATTAAACAGAGATGAGAGTCAAAGCAAAGGGTCTGAATACTTATGACCGTGAGATATTTCAATTTTTCTGTTTTAATAAATCTGCAAAAATGTCAACAATTCTGTGCTCTTCTGTCAATATGGGGTGCTGTGTGTACATTAATGAGGAATAAATGAACTTGATTTTAGCAAATGGCTGAAATATAACAGAGTGAAAATATCAAAGAGGTCTGAATACTTTCTGTATCCATTGTATATTATCAGATTCAGTCTGACTAATGACTGATTTTGTTCATCACAGATGATCTACCTGTATTTAACATCGCATTCCTCTGCGCCGCTGCATTTCTGATTGTATTCATCACCGTGATGCGCTGCAAGAAATGGAGAAAAACAGGTCAAGAGAGGAATCGTTCAGCGAAGTGTGATCCTAAAACACGAAATAAGGTGAGATCATTGATGAAGTTGTTGCTGGAGGTGTTGCAGATGGTTTATGTGATTACAGTTTAAAGTTGTGTGTAAAATGTACATCAGACGGTCAGTGAACACTAGTGTTCACCTCACAGCAAGAAGGTCGCTCGTCTGGGTCAGTTGGCGTTTCTGTGTGAAGTTTGTATGTTCTCTTCGTGTTCGCGTGGGTTTCTTTCGGGTGTTCCGGTTTCCCCCACAGTCCAAACACATGTGGTACAGGTGAATTGGGTAGACTAAATTGTCCATAGTGTATGAGTGTGAATGAGTGTGTATGGATGTTTCCCAGAGATAGGTTGCAGCTGGAAGGGCATCCGCTGCATAAAACGTGCTGAATAAGTTGATTCTGCTGTGGAAACCCCAAATTAATAGTGACTAAGCTGAAAAGAAAGTGAATTATGCAGCGGATGACCTTCCAGCTGCAACCTAACACTGGGAAACATCCATACACACTCTTTCACAAACATACACTACGGCCAGTTTAGCTTATTCAGTTCACCTATAGCGCATGTCTTTGGACTGTGTGGGAAATCAGAGCACCTAAAGGAAACCCACGCCAACATGGGAAGAACATGCAAACTCACAGAGCCGAGGCTCGAACTAGCGTTCTTCTTGCTGTAAGGCCATCCTGCTACCCACTGCGCCATTGTGACACCCTCAAAGTATAATTCACAAAAGACTTAGCTTGTATAAAAGAGAATATCTTACAGCTAACTTGTAAATCTTGCTCATAATTTGGATGCTGGAACAACAGGCCACTTTTTATTTGAGCGATTTTGTTGATGTAGATCACCAACAATTTCATTTGTTTGGGAATTTTGTCATAAAACATTGTTAGGGACTGAGTAAAATAAAAGCAAAACATTGCACCTGGCCATCTTGAGTTAATTTTATTGACTTATATTCATCAATATAACATTTTAATAAGCAGACGGCACTTAAATAACTTGCTCTGTGAAAACACAAGGCAATGGTTTAACATTAAATCATTCAGGAATAGCAAATTATAAAAAGGTAGCTGGTTACAGTGTCATCTCAGTACCAAAAATAAGTTGTGAGCCAAAATTTTGGTAATTTTTTTTATTTATTTGGGTTGCAATTAGCCCCCACAAAAAGTGTTTTTAAATGGAAATGGTGGTGCATTGAACACCATGTTTCGATGACACAAGTGTCTAGCAGCTAGGAGGGGCATTCCCCCATTTGAATCACTATAAATACACTTTTAGAACCACAAAATACACTTGATGTTACCATCCCTCCCTTTACCACCGAGAATAAAAGAGAACATCACAATCGAGTAAAGGGAAGCAGAAACTAATTATTGTGCTCAACATTTGCAGACAAACTAAAGCCTATAAAAAGTTCTAGATTTATATATGAAGAGTTAATATGCAAAAACCTCTAGGTGCCGTCTGAAATTTCCATCAAAAATGAACATTTTTCTTAGCCTCCTTTGTTTATACTGAGTTATTTCACTTTGAAAACAATTTAAAAAAAAGACGTATTCTTTGCTGTAAAAGTTATTTTACTGATTAAAATGTTCATTTTGGAAGAAAATTTCAGACAGCATTTTCAAGGTTTTTGCATCTGGACTCTTCATATGTTCTTATTTCACTTATTCTGATTTTAATGTAAATAAACGTGCAAATACTTACTCTTGTACCCATTTTGCGAGCTGTCTCTTTAATAGCTCGTGTTTTACATTCACTTCACTGCTGATTGGGCTGACACTTTTTGGGCACACCCACCAAAAACACATCTCAAACTCTGCTGCACATTTCCAGGAAACATGTCGTTTAACCCGGAAACCTAGCAAAACGTTGCATTTTTCAGTTCACGAATCTGGTTACCATTCCAGTACACAAGACTAAACCCTGTGTGGCACTAAAAGGTTAAAAATTTACAACCGAATTGAATATGAAATCTTACAATGCCATAATAAAACAGACAACACTGGTCTAATCCATTACAACTTAAAAGCGTTAAGTTTTATCGTTCAGTCAAGATTTTGTCGAGTTATTGCGTCTATCACTTTCATTTGGCGTTATGAGCTTAGTTGTAGCTTACAATTAAATATTAAAAAGACACAAAAATGTTGACTAGACTATTTTACCTGTGCTGGTGGCTTCGAGCTGAAGCTGCTGTGTTGTTTATTCTGAAGTGATGTGCACCTTTAAGCCGTCGTTAGTTGTTTTGTCGACGCGTTTTAACTAGTGTTTGTTGCTTTTGTGTCAGTCAACCATTGTCAGAGGCTGCTGTGACAAACTTTAGATTTTATAATGTTTGATGGGGTAACGGTTTTGACGAACTGTGACTGATGTCATTTCCTTTAACATCTGCTCTGTAGCAGCAGTGGTTCTTCAAAAAGAAATCAGTATTTAGGATTTACACATTAAACAAATCGAACTATTTTGTGTTATGATGACATTCACCTGCTGCCCCAATGCTCAACAAATCTGAAATGCAGCGACGGTTTCTGTACACTAGGTGGCATACAAATACATTTGTTTTTAATACCTTTTTTATTTATTTTTTTGAAAGAACCTAAGTATAGCAAGACAAATAATCACCATCATGTTAAAGACCAACCCTTGGTATGAAAATTATGTATAAATAATAATTTAAGTTTTACTGGGATTTTAAAATGTCACACTGAAGTAAAATATGTTGCATATGCATTCATAAAGTTGTTAAATAATGCTATTTTGGTTGAGGTAGTACCACATTGAACTAACAATTCTGCTGCTAGATCAAGATTTCTGACTGAGTTTGTTTTTTCCTTGCAGAAATCAGAAAACACAGATGCTGTGTATGAAAATGTCCCCAAGAACAAAAGCCGGTGTTGTATCTTCTAGAGTTGTCAGAACTCATGCTGATTTACTTGCACTTTTTGGTTTTCTTTCAATTTAATATTTTGTAGTTATTCTACTTTGTATCTTTCGTTGTTGTCACTGCTGAAAAAACAGCATATGCTGGTTAGGTGCGTTTTGTTGCTGGTATGTTGGTTTTGCTATCTTAATGGTCAGGATTAGCACTCAGACCAGCAATACCAGCAACAAAACATACCATACCAGCATATGCTGTTTTTTCCATCAGGGATTGTCGGCCATTTTGATCACCAACAGCATCTTGAAGCTCATTCAAATGTTCCAAATATCATTTGTTATTAAATATTAAATCACACCATTCTCTGTGTTAGTTTGTCTGTCATTTACTGCTTTTGTTGTGTTTGTGTGAGAGTATTTCATGAGATGTGCTCTCTTTGATATTTGGACAAATATGACACAAGCACATTGTCGCTCTCTAGTGCCCAGAGCTGCACATTACATTCCTCTAAAATAGTGCTACTTCATCAATAGAGTGATTATAGGTAAAGTGTAGTGAGTATTTGTCAAGGATAGTTATCCTAACTTGAAATTATTTTACTGCTTTTGACCCATGAAAGTGCACACATCTCAGCTGAGTACAGATATAGAAAGTGAGGTTCATTAATCTTCAGTTTTAAATAAAATAAAGCTGCGGTAGACCCAACTAACAATTTATGTTCCTATGATGAACATGATTTATCAGTTAGCTAGGAAAGTTATTTATGTTAATGCTGTTTGCACTAGGATTAGGAGAATATTCATAAAGCATTCCCTGTTAGATACTCAAGCTAATATCAAAAACTAAATAAAAACAACAAGCACTTGCTTGCATCGTCTCCTATTGACTCAATATACCAGATTACTTAAATCATATTAACATTTGATTAAATCAGCAGAATTAGTAGGATAATTATGAGATTCTGTGGAGAGGTACACCTGCTGAACAACAGATATTCCTGGAACCTGAAGACATTTACTAGTCATTTTTAAGTTCTATTAAAAAAAATCTATAACCATTTGCTGATAATTGTTTTCATTCATTCATTCATTCATTTTCTTTTCAGCTTAGTCTCTATTAATTTGGGGTCAGCACGGCAGAATGAACCGCCAACTTATCCAGCATATGTTTTATGCGGTGGATGTCCTTCCAGCCGCAACCCATCACTGGGAAACACCCATACACACTCTTTCACACACATATGGACAATTAAGCTTATTCAATTCACCTAGCACATGTCTTTGGACTTTTGGGGAAACCTGAGCACCCAGAGGAAACACATGTCAACACGGGTAGAACATGCAAACTCCACACAGAAATGCCAACTGACCGAGCAGGGGCTCGAACCAGTGACCTTGCTGTGAGGTGATCGTGCTACCCACAGCGCCACCTTGCAGCCCTCCCCTAAATATATTTACATATAATAAAATTAGCCTATCATTGCTGTGCAGTCGCATATTGTCACTTGTGGTTTTGATTAGCCACATTGTGGTTTGATGACCAGCATTCTCGGAAACAAGAATTGTTGGTCATTCCAAAATAGATTAAATTAATATTTTTTTTCAAAAAAAAAAAAAAAAAAAAATACACGCACAGTCTTTTTAAATACAAAAACGCTTGGCACATGTATCTATTTCTAGGCACCTTATTTACCTCCCTGATTAAAGACATTCTCAACCACATGGCTCAGTTTGGAGGCCACTGTTAGCAAAACGGAAGGGTTAAAAGCAGCTTTACTAGGTTACTAAAAGGCCACTAAGGCATAGGGTGCCTTGCAAATGCTACGAGTTCACTGGTGGCATCTTCAAACAACCTATTGTGAAAAACGCTAATGTGGGTAATTGAAAACCACAAACATGCTAACAGAAAGCTAATACAGTCTTTAAAGCCATTCTAAGGAAAGCTAATAATAGTTGTACTGTTATCACAAACGTTGAATACGGAGATATAGCTGTGCATAACAGGAAGACACACTTCACCTAAGCTCTTCACACTTGCACCGAAGCCCCCCGATGCAGGTTGTTGGCATTTCTGAAAGACAATCAACCACAGCTAGTTTCAGCGACTCAGAAGATGAACCTCAGGAAATCAGCAACGGGGAGGTGCCAAACGATTCAAGGCAATTGTTCCACACACAACACAAGAATTAAATAAATAGACATACAACCTTTTTAAACACTGCAAAAATTGCTTCTCTTGCTTCGAGTTTTTTGCCTTGTTTCTAGTCCAAACCAAGAAACATTTTCAAGTCTTGTTTTCAGAAATAATATGCCAAAACTAGTTGAAACAACAAAATATATATATATTTTTTGGTTTAGCATAAGATTGCTTTGCTTATCACTTTGTCACCTTAGAATTATAAGGTTCTTTCTGACATTTCTGAGTTTCTTGAGTTATTGATTTATTCTTTTTAAATGACAACCTATTTACATTGTGGGATGTTTTTTTTTTTTTGTAAGTTGTTTAAATTTTAAGACTTTTTATTTAAAAAAACTAATGTTACACAGATACTGTTTGCTATGGAATGCAAAAACTTTGAAGCTCAATATCTCAAAATCGAATGCATATAGAACCTTATAATTGCAAGGTGACAACGTGATAAGCTTGTTTTAAAGAAAAACTCACTTAATTTTTACATTTCTTAAAACAAGACAATACATTTTGTCTAGAAAATGCTTCTTGATTTAGATACTTGGAAACGAGACAAAAAAGCAAGACAAGTGCAAAAAGCAAGAGTTAGGCAAATTTGTTCAATGGAATTTAATTCATCTAACACATTTAGCATCTGCATATAGCCATTTAACAGTCAGAAAGCATCATCGATAAAGCATGTTGCTAAAAATACTAAATATTTCCATCAAGCAGAAAGCTTTATAGTCTATCTATAGGCCATAAAAAGCAATAGGAGGGTCAAACGTTTGTGGGAGGATTCAAACACACACACATCATCTTCAGTGTTTTTAGCGGAAGGTCTTTAAGTGAAGCAGAACTGTAAAAGAACATGTTTCAGATGTTTGTTTTGTATTGTTTGTGCTGGAGATGTTGCGCTGGTAAGTTATTATAGCATTTCTTTTTTCCATTCATGAGCTCGGGTGAATTTTCATCTACTGCTGTGAATAGTTGTGAGGTTCACTAATAAGTTTTAGAATGTGTCTGGTTATGATCTGCATGTGGAGGCTTTGAAAGCCAAAAACCATTGAGCTGCTGAACATTTTTTGGTTGTTTTTCTACTGATTTTAATGTCTCATTTATTTAAAAACTATTGAAGATAACAGCACAATTAATCTTGTAATTTAAACAAAAGGTCATATAACTGTGTCTCTGTGGTTGTTGAAATGGTTGTTTAGTTTACATGTACATATCTACAGCTGAGTTGTAATATTATAAACCAGTCTTTGTGTAATACCTCTTCATGTTCTCCAGGTGTTTTTGATGAGTCCGTGTCAGTGATGGAGGGAGATTCAGTCACTCTAAACCCTAATATTAGTGTAATCCCCAAAAATCATGAAGATGTAACATGGAAATTTGGAGCTGAAAACTCTGTCATAGCTAAGATAAGCAATAAAAACTTATTCTTCTCCATATTTGATAATGTTCTTGGTGGAAGATTCAAAGACAGATTGAAGGTGGATCATCAAACTAGATCTCTGACCATTACAAACACCACAAATGAACATGCTGGAATTTATAAAATAGAAATAGATGGAGAAAAACTGACAACAACATCATTCACAGTTTCTGTTAATGGTGAGCAGACATATATATTTCCATACAGTTTAAATTAATTACTTTATAGTTTGACAATTAAATCTTTATAGTTCATATATTTTTTATTTATATCTATTATTATATCTGGTGTTTTCCAGCTCGTCTGCCTGTTCCTGTCCTCACCTTCAACTCTTCTCAGTGTTCTTCATCTCAGTATATTTGTTCAGTGTTGTGTTCAGTGGTGAATGTGAGGTCTGTGAGTCTCTCCTGGTACAAAGGAAACAGTGTATTGTCCAGCATCAGTGTGTCTGATCTCAGCATCAGTCTCTCTCTACCTCTGGAGGTAGAATATCAGGATAACAACACCTACAGCTGTGTGATCAACAACACCATCAGCAACCAGACCACGCATCTGGACATCAACACACTCTGGCAGCCATACGAAGGTACTGTATAACAGCACTTCTTTCTGTCTTTGGTTGTAGATTAGACATATTCACTTACATTTATAATGATCATTTCAGACTCTGTGTCGCTGCCGGTCGTGATCTCTGCTGCCAGCACTGTTGGACTTTTGTTGATTGTAGCTGGATTCGGGATCTTCTGCATCTGCAGGAGAAATAGAAAACATGATCAAAAAGGCAAGTGTTAATTGCAGCTATAAATTAATATTAGTATAATAAATGATTCTCTCTTTTTTTGTAGTAGTGGAACATTTGAAATAATAATAAGGTATAGTAAGGGTGTTCATACATTTTAAAAAAATTATAAAATAAACTAAAACCAACAATAAAAACTGCGCTGTTAAATGTTTAAAGATTGAAACGTTGAGTTTTGTTGATGTAATGCATAGATTATTGTTTTTGCTAAAATAGTCCAGACTCAGGAAGAAGAAATAACATACGTTGATCCCATAATCCACCACAGAAAACCACGGAAATCGGTAAGGTAATTTATTACTTTAAAAAATGTTGCATAAAATCAATAAATACAGATATGTATTAAGCTATTAAATTCCATATTGTATATATTGGCTTCAAAATAAAGTAATGCTCTGTCAACTCATAACCTACATGTGCACCAAATCAAGTTTTTACTAGTTCACAGAAATACTATTAACCAAGGCAGTGCAATTCATTAAAATAGTTTTGATTTTGGCCTCCATGATTCTGAAAAACAGTAAAATTGCATCACACACATCTCTAAATTTATCTCCATCCATACCTCCTCAAAGCCTGACTGCAGTACATTCATATAAATTAACTTTTGCAGCATGGGACGGGGTTGTTATTCGTATTATTGTTTATTTTATATTATTAAGTACTTTAAGCATGTTCTTAAAAGCGCAAAATAGAATTTGTGCTGTTCGATGCATGCACTCTATGCATGTCCCCACCAATGTCAAGAGTGAATCTAGAACCTTGTATACTGCAAAACCCAATAAGTTAAGCTAACTCAAACCATTTGAGAAAACCAATTGCAAAACAAACCATTAAAGTACAAAAGCTAATCTAATGAGTACTATAAACTTAATCCATTTGAGTACATCAAGTAATTTGAGCACAGTAAAACCCAATAAATGAAGAGAACTCAAACTGAGTACTGTAAACCCCAATAAGTTAAGGCAACTCAAACAGACTGAGGAAACTGATTGCTACAAACTATTTGAGATAAACTAACTTATGTGAGTACTGTGAACTAATTCCCTTGAAGCTGAAGTAATGAGGTATTTAATAAACTTATTACCTTCAACGTTGAGTTCAAAACTAATTTCAAATGAGTAGAATTAACTTTCAGCCAATTTAGAGGTAACTACACTCATTTCACTTGACTGTTGGGTTTTACAGTGTGCGTGTGTGTTTGTGTGTGTGTGTATGTATGTATGTATGTATGTATGTATGTATGTATGTATGTATGTATGTATGTATGTATATATATATATATATATATATATATATATATATATATATATATATATATATATATATATATATATATATATATATATATATAAGCATTCATTAAACTTAGTATAACATCTGAAAAACATCTCTGTAATACTTAACCATTTAATGTAGCATTTTGGATTGAATAATATACTGAAACAACTCTGATGAATTTTATGATAACCTATGATAATGATAACCTATGGATAAAAGGTTAACCACAGGGGTCCATTCTTCGTACGTGGATTACTCAGTTAGCTGGATTTGAATATTGACGATTTGACACGTTCCAGGATCGTTTCGTTCTTCAAAGCTGATCCGAGAGTTGTTGTCATAGCAACAGTTCTGCTAGGTCAAACCTAATCGGGAGCAGGTTCAATTTATATAAATAGGATTAGATGTTTAAGCAAAGATAATACTGAAAGCATGTACCGAATTCTGATATTTTCTTACAGTAGTAGTTATATACACTTGAAAAAAAGTTAATAACATATATAATATATAACTAAATATATAAAGTTATTAATAAAATAAATAAAGTTATATTAATAAAACGTATGCAATCTGCACCCCCGAAATAAGAGTACAAAAACTGCCAATTGGTGGTGCAAAGTGAAAACTTTAGTACAATTTGTGTATGATATAGAAATGCAGAATATGTGACTTTTTTAAAGCAATAATACATTTATGCAGTCATAAACATGTTTTGACAGTTAATATGCCAGTGCTTCACAAAAGTTGCAGACACCTTTACCAATATCAAAATGCTTTTGTATCCAGTTATTATTTACACCGATTAAAAAAACAGCTACAATAATACTACTATAATAAGGAAAATTCGTAAATGTAAAACTAAATAAATTGCTTTTGACACATGAAAGGGCCAAGCATGCAGCCCACAAGAAAGTTTAAAGTTATTGCGTATCATATTTAACAAGCCGTTTACTACTAATATGATGTAATTTTGTTCACATGGATAACTGAATATTAATCAGATGATGTCATTACCCTGCTGTGCCGTCAGCCAATCATTGCATTGCTGATCATGATTTCGAGAATCGATAGTCCTTCACAACACATGCAGCGATCTCAGATCAGTTCATCCAGACATTCTAATCTGATTCGCAAACTTGTTTGAAGAACCAAATTAGCGAGAGATCAGTTATCAAGATTAAAAGATCCAGGATTTGCCAAATCATCTCAGATCATTTAAGCGAGGTACGAAGAATGGACCCCAGGTGGTTATGATGCCTGTTAAAGGGTTAAAGCAGACTTTACTATCAACTCTATATGTACTTTCACATATACACATTTAAAACATTTACACTGTGTTGCACATTATTAGGCGGCATTTTAGAAAGATGTGAACTGAAAGTTGTGTTTGGCTCCAGTGTGTTTAAAAAAACTCATTTACAGGAAACTGTAACCCTCAGGAAATTATGCACTGATGCTAGTTTGTCTGCTGGTTGCTTAAAAGTCCATGAGATTCTGCAGTTCATTAAAAAAAAAATATATTTTTTTTAAATGTGACCCTCTTTTATAATATTGCATAAAGTACAGATTAGTTATGTGTTAAGTTTGGCATTACTTCTATACTTAAATAATTGATGTGAGAAATTAGAAACACATATCGTTAATAAAACAACTTAATAATAATCTCTTGCTTTTATTTTATTTTTTTAAGATTAAAGAGGAAGATCATGTGGAGTATTTACCTCTTGCCTTGAGATGATCATCCAAATCCTGTGAGGAATAGATGCAAAACTCTCAACAAAAGGGGTTTAAAACATTGCTGTGGCCTAATTGGGAATAGATCTGGCATGTACATGCATATGATAGACTTTTCTGCTTGATGTAAGTGTGCGTGAGTGTATTGTGAGGTTTCAGTAGTGTGTTATTAAAGGACATTTCTATTCCTGTCCGTGTAGACTTCGGCTTTAGACAAAAATAAAACAAAAAGTGGGAAGATATTGTATGTTGTACATAATAAACATTGCATTTATTCTTAGAATAACAATGGATTCTCCAGTAATGACAGGCAAAAAGCCAAAATAATAAGTTTTATTGAGTTTATTTTTCCCTTTTTTTAGTGTTGGCATAATAATGATATTATTTTTTATATTGTGCTTTCTGGACACTCAAAGGGCCCTATCATACACCCGGCGCAATGTGGCGCAAGGCGCGACGCAATTGTTGTTTGCTAGAGCACACTTCGTTATTATTGTTCATTTATTCATTTGCTGGAAATTAGAACTGAATTTATTATTTGTGCTTAACAAACAAAATAATTTGAAGGCTAATTGTTGTCTTTGTGTACAAGGTTTCCCTATCAACGAGAGTGAAAGTTAATAATTTATCTCTTATTCTTGCGCTGTAGATGCCCTGTTTAGCTGTTTTCTTGCTAGTGAAATGCTCAGTTTTTCCACCTACACTTACTTTACGTCATGTAAATAGCAAATGTGCCATGGCGCGACGCTACTGGTTCTTAAAGGGAATGGGAGATGAGACTCTGATTGGTTTATTCTCAAAACACACTCATTAAGAAAATAAACTTAACCCTTTTAGATCATGTGCCACTGCACAAAGTGGATTTTTCCATCCTTATATTAGCAAAAGTGGATTCTGACACGTCCTGAAAGCGTTTGCTCACTGCACTTTGAGCATGGACCATCAAAATAGAGCCCAAAGTGTTTTACATATTTTTGGGGGGAATCTCCTCATCGGGCTTAATTTCTATAATTTTTAAATGAACAGTCATGTGATATATTTAGATAGCGCAAAAAAAGTTATCAATTCATTCGTTACAACATTAAAATCCATCTCTGCAAAGGTGAAACAAATGATAATGGAGAAGTAAAAAAGTGCAAATTTTGACTGCGGTCAGGTCAGCCGCCAGTCCAGAAAGAACAATCATTCTAGCCGCCAAGGTATTACGGCGGTCGCTCATACACTGCTTATTAAGTTAGAGCGCTATACAGCAATGTACAGAAAGTTGACAGGGATGATGACGAGGTCACTCGCTACATTGAAACCGCTGTCATAAAAAATGAAATGAGTGTTCTTGGCTGGTGGAAGATGAACAAACTATCCTATCCAAAACAAACTAAATTAGCCAAAACAGTAGTGCATCCTGGCCAGCAGCAGCAGAGAAAGTGTGTGCTGCTGGATGCACCATCAGTGAGCGCAGGACTGCGCTAAAGCCATTTACAGTGGATTCATTAAAGTTCCTCCACAAAAGCACATAGCCTAATCTTGTTGAGTAAAGGATAAAATTTACAACTAAATAAACCATAAAATCATAATGTAGTCAGAGTATACAGACTAATGTTGGCATAATTAATTTATTATTCAGCTTCACCTTCGCCTTGATGCAGATTGTGAAGAGAAGTGGCACAACAAATCTCACAGAGCCTTTATTTTAATTTCATTATTGCCAAATACCCGCCATCATTTATAATATATATATTAATTTATTTGGTTAAGAAAGACTTATTTTTATTGTGTGTTGGCCAATTTAAAGGCTAAGTGTATGTAGGCTACCTAGGCCTATTTAGAGTGCTGAGATGTTATGATATTACAGAGGACTTATTTTATTTCCTTCTTTCAACTTCCAAGTGGTCTATAGCCTATTTTTGTTAGAAATAAATAATGTTAAAACACATATAAATGACTCATTCATGATAAAAGGCAAAAAATCTGTGTACATGTGCACATTAAAATAATGTCGGGCTGTTAACATGTTCTGGCTTTATTAAGTTGTTAATCAAAATGTACTTGTCGGGCTCAGGCCGAATTCTGTCGGGCTCGGGCCCAAGCGGGCCTAACTTTTATGGCTCGATTACAACTCTATCGCAAACCATACACCAGCTGATTGGTGGAGAGGAGACAGAGTGATAAAGCCATATGGTGATGGTTAGGAGGCCATGATAGAGTCAGGACCTCAGTTTAACGTATCATCTGAAAGACAGTGCTCACTGAGCAGTAAGGAGTCCCCTTCACTATACTGGGGCATTAGTACCCACACAGACAGCAGGTTGAGCGCCCCCTGCTGGTGTCACTAACACCACTTCCGGCAGGTAGCTAGCTGCCAGCTATAGTAGGATAATTATAGGATAATTTAAAGTTGCAAAAGTGCACAAAGTGTGGGACATCATTTAGAACTGTTTTTGGATTAATATACAAAAACACACAACATTAATATATGACACTGTCATTCCCTACAGAAGCCCATGCCCACCACTGAATATTACAAAAAAGTTTGTTGCTTTTTATCTCTTTTTTTATTAAATAAAGGTTAAGAATTTTATCTTTTATTTTTATCTCAGAATTGTGAGTTGTAAATTCAAAATGGCAAGTTATGTCAGAATTGGGGGAAAACCTACAGTTCTGAGAAATAAAGTTGCAATTCCAAGTTATAAAGTAGTTTTCTGTTGAGACTGATCTTATATGAAGTGTTAAAGACACACTGTGTAGACAAATTGCATTAGCCCATGTAATAGAGAAATAACATCTTAATGTTAGGCTTTTGGAGCAATCACACAGCATAAAGCATATAATCCGATTGTTTAAAAATCAAATGGAGCTGACAGAAATAATAAATCCATACGAATAAATAGACAATAACTTAGTTCAACTATATTTCCTTTTTTTAAAAACGTGATAAACAATAACAGTCTATATATATATATATATACATATATATATATATATATATATATATATATATATATATATATATATATATATATATATATATATATATATATATATATATATATATATATATATATATATATATAAATATATATATATTCTTTTTTTTCTCCAGTGGAACCGGCCTTCCATATATTACAGTACAAAAAAAAAAAAAAAATACAATAATATATATATGACCACTAGAGGGCTTTTGTTTTGATTAGTCAGCATTTCAATTGCAAAAAAAAAAATATGCATTGATGTGAGGGTGCAAAAATAAAAATTGCACAAGCAAAAATTTTAAAAAGTTTGGTGACAAGCAAAAGTACAAAAACAAAACGTCAAATATAATACGGAGTTATTTATACCATGAGCGAAGTCTGAAAATGAAGCCCAAAGATGCTGAAAAAAAAAACACTTTATACAATGCAGTACTGCCCTCCACTGGAATATTTAATGTTGGCAGAAAAAACAACCCTCTTTGTTGACTACCATGTTACATTACAATCCAATTGTCAGACAAATGCAAAAGTTTGTTAAAATGTCTTTATTCACATTCCAGGAATAGCTTAACATAAATTTTCTTTAGTGCATGTTGAAAATTGAATTCTGTGATCAATTTTGTGTTTAGTTATTACAAACACATTTTTTTTTTAATCAAACTCTATAAACTTTGTTAATAGCATTGGTACGAAAGTAAACAATAAAGCATTATGCACATTATTTCTAGGTTTTTTTGGTCTCATGCAAGCAAACATTTTATAGCAGGGTTCAACGTTAAGGATTATCTCCACTGGCCTGACTGGACCAGTGGTTCAGATTTTTACTTGCCCTGCCAAAGTTTTCACTGGCCCCACCAAAAAAAAAAGTGAATTGCTATTTCTTAGCCACATATTTTAAATTATGTGTCAAAAATAAATGTCTGTAAATCTAGAATTTAAATATTTTAGAAATGTTAAAATATTTAGCAGTAAAATATAGCAGTATGGAAAATGTGCATATATTTTATTGCAAAACAAAAAGTGCCTGACTTAAAAGTGACGGCAAACCAAGCAAAACCCATGTCGTCTTGTACCCATGTCAACAGACGTTTTCTGTTAGCCTCATATTTTAATTTGACGTCAGGTTGACGTCTCTTTGCTGTACTGGTTTTTACCAGGTTATGGAAAAAAAATAACGTGCTCACAACATCCAATCAGATATAAGAAAACGAAAAGCAATATGGTGTTTACGACTTCACAGAGAAGGCAGCATTCAAAGACTTAAAAGAACAAATAATTTCTCGATTCTAAGACTGTATTTGCACGCAACTGACAAATAGTAGCAGGCAAATTGAAATTTAGTGACCCGATTGGGCCAGTAACGATTCTGTCTACTGTCCCGAGCATCTCTCACACTGGCCCCGGGCCATTGGGCAGTCCTTATTGTTGAACCCTGTATAGGCATCAATAATTATCGCAAAATAAGCACAGTGACAACCAATACAAAGATAAAGCAGTCAAAAACATAATAATAAAAAATGCAAACACTAAAATAAAAAAAAGGCAAATTGTAAACAAATCAAACTATTTGTTTGATTAAAATTACCAGTGTAAAAAAAAAAAAGTACAAAAATAACAGGAGTCACTTTTAATGCTATATACACAGATCTACACTCACTGGCCACTTTATAGGATACAACATACTAGTGCTGGGTTGGACCCCTTTTGCCTTCAGTACTGACTTAATCCTTCGTGGCAAAGATTCAACAAGGTTCTGGAATTATTCCTCAGAGATTTTTGTCCATATTGAATTGGGTAGGCTACATTGTGTCGGTAGTGTGTGTGTGTGTGAATGAGTGTGTATGAATGTTTCCTAGTGATGGGTTGCAGCTGGAAGGGCATCCGCTGCATAAAACATATGCTGGATAAGTTGACGGTTCATTCCACTGTGGCAACCAATGATTAATAAAGGGACTAAGCTAAAAAGAAAATGACAGAATGACACACAATCAGGGTATCTTCTGTCCAATCCAGATCCGTTTTCAAACAAAAAAAGAAGAAAAAAAAAACGTGAGTTTTTCTGTTTTTCATTTGCTCACAAGAAACGAAAAAATGAAATTTTGGCTCGATTTAGTTTTTTTCATTTAGGGGGTTGGAAAATGGACAACTTTTCCAAAAAAATTGGACCAACTTTCCCTTAATTGGTCAACCAAATCTGAGCTCATGACGTAGCCCTCAAAATAAGAGCCTTCTGTGGACCAGCACCCAGGCTTTTAACTATTATTATTATTTAATTATATATATATAAACTATCTATAGAAAAAACTATCTATAAAAAATCTATCTATCTATCTATCTATCTATCTATCTATCTATCTATCTATCTATCTATCTATCTATCTATCTATCTATCTATCTATCTATCTATCTATCTATCTATCTATCTATCTATCTATCTATCTATCTATATATAGCCAAATAAAATGAATAGAAGGAAATAAAATAATTTTAAAAATAGTAGCCGACCTTTGTTATAGCAACTGAGCCCAATGTGTTTTTATTCTGGTATCAAAAAAATATTTAAAAAATATATTTAAAAAAATAAAATAAAAAAAAAACAGTAAGTGAACAATATTAATTATTATTATTATTATTATTATTATTATTATTATTATTATCATCATCATCATTATTATAGGCCTTGCTCGTAAATAATCTTGCAAACTAGGTGCTGCTCATAAATGGCTATCTTTGTTCAGTATCAGGTGCAGAGCTGAAGGATGTTTGGCAGCGAACTGACCTTATTTCAATAACAAATGTCTAATAATACTGCTAGTTTACTTTTTTTATTTTTTATTTATGCATACGCAAAGAATGTAAACCTGCTAACTGAATAAATGACAGAATACGAAAACTTAGTTTATATATATAATTAAATAATAATAGGTAAAAGCCTGGGTGCTGGTCCACAGAAGGCTCTTATTTTGAGGGCTACGTCACAAGCTCAGATTTGGTTGACCAATTAAAGGAAAGTTGGCGTTTAAAGCACCGTCTACGCGTGATGATGTGACAACAAAAGTGATTGGATTTGATTTGATGTGTATAATGAATTTTGAAGTTGTTTGTCCCTTTAACTATCCTAAATAAAAAAAATAAAAAAAAATAAAAAAGAGCCAAAATTTCATTTTTTCGTTTCTTGTGAGCAAGTGAAAAACGGAAAAACTTACGTTGTCTTTTTTTTTGTTTTTTGTTTGAAAACGGATATGGATTGGACGGAAGATACCCTGATTGACACGCACGCACGCACACATAATATATATAAATAAACATTTATATATATAAATAAACATATATGTATATATATATATATATATATATATATATATATATATATATATATATATATATATATATATATAATTTAGCTATGTGATGGTTTGCTGTTAGTAAATATGGATTTAAAACTTATATACCCATCTTATTAAATTAGTTTTATGTAATGCTTGCCATCATGTTCTTCATTTGTAGATCACATGTTGACGATTCCTCACAACAACAACTGCAACCATCAGCAGAGCAACAGCAAAAGCTAAAGCAACGCCAGTATGTTTTCTTTTAAAGAGCCCATTTGAATCTGAAACAGTTGAAGACAGACAAACATTATTTTAAAAATATTGAAAAAAATGAATGAATAAAAATTTAAATTATCAACCTTTTAACCTATTTTTTATGAACAGCTGTGTTCTACCAAGTATTGTTCTAGACCTGAAAGTAGCAAAATTCCTAATATAACGAATCTTAATGTTGCATGCAGGTTCACAATAAAAACATTTTCTTTAATCTTCATTCCATATTACACTGTTTTCTAAAACTGCAAAGGGGGGGCTATTAAATGACTAAAGGATTCAATGATACTCACCAGTGACTTTAACACTGAACATCTTCATGATGCTGAATAAGCTGCTGTTGACCAGTAGTTTATAATCTCCAGAGTCTGTGTTCCTGCTGTCTATGATGGTCAGAGATCCACTCTGATGATCCAGCTTCAGTCGGCCTCTGAATCTCTTGTCTGTATCACACTGGTCATCTGAACAGGACTTATTGGGAGTCATTTCAGTGATGCGAGTGTCATCAAAATACAGCGTCATCACATAGTTTTGATTGTTTACCGAACAAGCCTCAAAAGTGACAGATTGTCCCTTCCTTACTGATTTCCTCTTCATTTCCACACCAGGAATGTCTAAATATAAAACAACATGCAATCAGTGTTGTCACAGTAAAATGCTTGATTCTGATTGGCTGATAAACATTTAAAGGTGTGTTGATATTTTCAGATAAACACAGTTAAAGTAGATCCGGCAGATTTTGAACACATTACAGCTCTAAGTCACTATGCGGAATGATTTCCCAGCTACAACAGTCAAAAATCACATCAAACCACAACAGAAGGCTTTGGATGAGGTGTAAGAAACTAGTGTTACACATGGGAGGAATTTGCAGACAAAAACCATATACGTAAGTGGTTTCCCCAACAAATGCAAAGACATGTGGTTCAGGTGATTTGGGTAAGCAAAAACTGTATGTGTGTGAATGAGAGTGTATGGGTGTTTCCCAGTGATGGGCTGCAGCTGGAGAGGCATCCTCTGCATCAAACATATGCTGGATAAGTTGGGGTTCATTCTGCTGTGGCGACCCTTGATTAATAAAAGGACTAAGCCAAAAAAAAAATGAATGAATGAATAATGGACTTGAGTGCACGGAATTATTAGAAAATCATGAAGACATCTGCATATTACACACATTGTGATTTACCACCACTTCAGGTGTGCATTATTTTCTAATGATTTGACAACCCACCCACTATAATTCCTCACATATAAACCAAATAAGTTCTATTTTAAAGGGTCATGAAACACCAAAACACATTATATATATATATATATATATATATATATATATATATATATATATATATATATATATATATATATATATATATATATATATGTATATATATAACATGTTGCTAAAAACACTATTAGGACACACATTTCACAAAAAAAATGTAAATTGTTTTTTTCACTGTATAGAGCAAATTTGTTCTTTTGGCTTAAAAATAAATTTGCTACGTCACGGCCATGACATCCTTGTGTCAATTCCAGTGTGGAGACTGGATGTCTGTAGCGGCCAGTATAAAGTGACGACACCGAGTTTTCAGCATTAATTCATGAGAAAGACTTGGTTTGTACTAATCAGCACGATAAATTGTGAATGAGATGCAACTTCATTAATATTTATGATATACGTTCGAAGACTCTTTTTACCTGTTACAGTGTTCAGAGAGACACCACTTTGTGTTGCCAACCGTAATTAAAACAATTTGAAGAAGAATTGTTTGGGTTGCCAGTGTTTTTAAATGTGCCGAAACAAAAGTTGTTTCCATTTCCCCGCATTGAGAGCAAAGCTCATGTGTGGACCCAAGCAGTTGGATGAAAGTGGTCTATTAACACGCAACAAAAAAAGTTTGTAAGAAACATTTTTTTACCCAAGAGATTTTCGAATCTGGAAATGGTGAAATTCGGATTTGCCATACTTGCATGTAATTTTTTTGCAGGTAATGAAACTCCCCTTTTCATGCAAACCCTTACCTTTTTCACCACTCAACACTCCCACCTAAACAAAGCTGGACTCACCCACTTTCCTGACTTTTTTCAAACTAAAGGTGTAAAAACTGCACAGACGGGGAGGTTTTAGGAACTTTTAACAGTAATTTCTTTTAGTGTTTTTTTCTATATACTGTGTATTGATACACACCTCTAAATGTCACACAAAAATATCCTAAATGAGTTTGTACAGTTTAAACATATGACTTACCAAATACAGCAACAATGAAGATCTTTTCTCCAATGCTGTCGTTGCTGAAGACCCGAAGACGTAAAACTCCAGAGTCCGTGTTTGTGATGTTCATGATGGCCAGAGATCCAGTCTGGTGATCCAGCTGCAGTCGGTTTCTGAATCTCTCATTGCCTTCATTACACTCAACACCTGTGCAGATTTTAGTGAAATCTCCAGTGATTTGAGCGATGCGGATGTTGTTAAAATACCACCTAATCTTTTCTTGTTGGTTTGTTTCAACACCAGACTGTAGAGTTACTGAATCTCCCTTCACTACAAACACAGGTTCTCCATATGAACCAACATGGAAAAAACCTGGAAAACAACAACAATTAATTAGAAGGCAATGAAACATACAACAAGAATGCGTTTATCTACGCCAAGACAATACTTGGAAAATATGAAAAAACTTGGAAAATACTTGGAAAATATGAAAAAACATATCTATTTTACAGTTTTTAGCGAGTAGGGCAGGACTGAGAGATGTGGGAATGAAGAAAGGCACCTGTTTCCCTTCAGGAGGGGAACTTCAATGCTATGTGGAAAAAAACTTTCACTATGGGGGATTTCGTTCAGAAAGCCAATCATCTGAAAGAGTATGTAAACAGGCCAATGAAATGCCAATGAGTATTTTTCAAGACGTCGTGCGTTTCTGCATGCGGTGGTTTCCTGGCCCCGGATGATGGGCATGAGCACTGCGTTTCATGTCTGGGGGTCCCGCATGTTAATGCAGTGCTCGCGGGCAGTGCATGCCATCACTGCGGCAGCATGTCTGTTGCGCAGTTAGGATTGCGGCTCGCTCTTGCAAGAGGGCAACCCACCCCAGTTGTCCCCCGCTCCATGGCAGATCTGAGGGTTACAGTGGGAGTAAATCTGCCGCCCTCGGGCTTGTGGACCGCTCCTCCACGCACTGTGCTTATATAGCCAAATTGATTGCAACGAGCATCAGCTGCGCAAGCTGAAGCTGCCAACTCATTGGCAGTTTCAATACTCTTTCAGATGATTGGCTTTCTGAACAAAATACCCCATATAGTGGAAGTTTTTTCCATATAGCATTTCTGTTCCCCCCCTTCGGGGAACGAGGGTTACTTTAGTAACCGGAGCGTTCCTGCACCAGTCCCAAGTGCCATGAAGGAGCTCTGTATAATAAAAGGAAAAGAGACAGCAGTGGAAGACAAGTAAGGACCAGGCCTGGACACTTTATGTTTTGATTTTGCTTTCAGTTTGGCTGTAGTCTCTGTGAGGAGATGCTGCCTGTTAAAGGAAGGCCACCAAACCTAACCAGTCATTGGTGATGAGCAAATCATACAAATGTACAAATCGGATCATCAAAATTCATAAGAATTAGTGACTAAATCAAAAAGTTAGTTAAATTTGAATTGATGTGAGATATCGTTGGATACGCAATGTTAAGTGTTGTGATAACAATATTTCTTATCACATACCTAACATAAAAAAACTAAAAAAATAATTTAAGCAATTTATGTAATGATCATACTAAAATAAACAGTTGAAAAATATTTTTCTGAGCTAATTAAATTAATAAAAATTAGACATTAAAACACCACAAATAACTAAAAACCTTGAAGGAAACATTTGTATTCCAGCATTAGTTTTTTTTTTCAGCTCTAGGTTCAGATGATAGGAAAAGTCAAATCTGATTGGTCAGGTTTGGATAACCTATGTATGCAAAACATGCTTGGCATGTAACATGAATGTAATTTATTCCACTTCTCTGTGATACAGTTATTGCACATACTATTATTGTGACAAAATACATTTTTAGGCATATTGTGCAGCTCTAATCTACACATCGACTGTGAAGAGAAACATACCTGGATTCAAAACCAACAGCAGAAATCAATTATCACATTCAGTCATCAGACAAAGGTACATACATGTCATGAATAACCTTAAATTAATAGGCATCTGTTAAAAACATTGCTTATTATTGATTAATAAATAATAACATTAAAAAACTGTGAATGATTCCTTCTAAGCTGTTCACTCATCATAGTACACATGCTGCTGCTGACGTGACAATAACCGTGATTTGATATGTCATACAGTTTCATGCATACATAAAATTTCTTATCTTTAATTTAATTTGACATGAGGTTTTATTAAAATTGACTTGCATTTTACTCTATTTTTCATTAGTTTATATAACATTGTAAAAAATGTAATTACTACAATTTTCTTGAAGCATGATGAAAAATAATAGGATAGCATTTACAAATGTTTGAAACTAGGTGAACATCACAATAGAATGTTCATCAGCCAATCAGAATCAAGCAATCAACAGCCACATATTATAAAGTAATTTAAATAATGACTCACCAATTACAGTAACAATGAAGATTTTTTCACTTTGTCTGCTCTCGTTGTTGATCTGCAGTTTATAAACTCCTGTATCTGTAATTCTGATGTCTTTGATCGTCAAAGATCCGGTCTGACTGTCCAGCTTCAGTCTGTTTCTGAATTTACCATCACCACCTTCACACTGAACACCTGCACAGTTAAAACTGAGGTCTCCTGTGATTTCAGCAATGACTTCATCGCTGAAACTCCATGTAATATTTTGCTGTTGGTTTACTTTAACATTGGTGTCTAGAGTGACAGATTGTCCCTCCGCCACTGACACAGACTCTCCATCCATACAAACACCAAAAACATCTGGAAAAAATGAAGCCAAAGTGAATTATACAACATGAAAGAGCTGTGAATACCACTTTCTCCAGATCATACAGATTACAGGTAGAGAAATGTGAGTGGATTCATAATGAAACACACAGACACACACAGACACACACACACACACACACACACACACACAAAGAGCAGAACATCCCTGATTCACACGTGACAAACTTACATGATTGATGAACGGATGATCATAATTAGGAACGTATACAACAAAATTTACAACCCTCTTTCTGAACATGCTAAACAATAATTATTTAATAAAAAAAAAAACAATCGATCCTAATTTCTTTTATTAGTAGTGTAGTGACACAAATGACCATTTTGTCACTTGAGGTGCTGTAGGGTTGTTTCTGACGTGTGAGATCTCAATAAAGGAATCATTTTCCAAATACTGTTTATTAGAGTTATTTTTTAACAGACAGTTCTTATGTCTCAATTTCCACTCACAGTCTGGTATATAAATGCTCATAAAATCACATTGAATGCCTCCACAAAGCTCTTTCAAACGGTCAAAAAATGTTGTGCTTCCCTCTAATTACACTGCTGTTCTAACTCTTTGTCTACCTATATACTCCTCCAAACCCACACTCCACCCAGTGGTCAAAAACAGCATTACAACAAACATAATGGCTCTTACAAGTAGTGTTGCCCTGAATAACTTGCCACAGAATGTTCCCAAGTCCACAAGACAATGTTAGTGCTCAATTTACACAAATGGGGCAGTTCAAAAATTTACATAACTTGATTCTTTACCCCACATGTTGTTATGCATGTACTGTCGTTCCTTTTTGAGTGGCTTGTTTGTTTTGAGAACAAATCTCTGAAAATCCCCCAGTTGCACTATGTACAACCCCAAATCAAAAAAAAAAAAAAAAAAAAAGGGACAGTATAGAAAAACACTTTTTTTCACTTTAAAGCTGCGGTCACATTAGAGTTTGCGTTTGCCAAATTCTGTCGTACAACTCTGCGAAAAAGAGCGGGATTAAACAAGCTTATTGGACATTTAAAAATCCGATTGATTGCTCCATGTTTTAATTTTCTGTCCAGAGATGTCATGTTTTGATCCTCGATTAGTCTCACGCAGTCAAGTGACGTGATTTCGCAGGTCAGAGTTCATCAAGTTTGATCTTTGCACCGCAGCAACCTGCGAAACTTGACGCATGACCCTGCTTTTCTGGTCTGACGCATTCGTGTGCGTATAAATGAAAGTCTATGGGAGGAAAAGCCCAGTGTGCCTGCAGCTTGACTTCTATTGCAATATAAACACAAAATATTTTATGCTTGTCTGGTCAACTTCATTTCATTTGTAAATATACATGCTTTCCTATCATTCAGAACTGAAACACATTCCCAAAAAAGTTGGGACATGAGCAGTTTAGGGCTTGTAATCAGATGAGTTGGTTAAATAATGATTTGATGTGAAACAGGTGATGTCAACAGGTGATTGTAATTATGATTTAATACAAAAGAACATCCAAGAAAGGTCTAGTCCTTTAGGAGCAAAGATGGGCCGAGAATCAACAGTTTGACAACAAATACGTGAGAAAATTATTGAAATGTTTAAAAACAATGTTCCTCTAAGAAAGATAGAAGGACACTTGGATATTTCACCTTCAACAGACCTTTGTCATAGTATCATATGCTGTTGTTCTGCTGTGCCTCGTTGAAATAAAAAGTAGTGGTGGGCAAAGCGAGGCTTCATGAAGTCAAAGTCGAAGCAAATGTGTCGAAGCTTCAAAATGCCACTCTACGGTGACACCTAGTGGTCATTTTTATGTATTGCACTGAAACAGTTTCAGCAAAGATCAGTTGAGCAAATTGAGGTATTAAACCCCACTTTGCATGTTTAAACCTTCAAGTGATTTAATGGAGCGGTTCAGGTTTCCGACTACCATGCGAGGATAGTGGGTTTAAATTCAGGCTGATACAGCTATTTTCAAATGCTTTAATACCAGTTGGTAATGCTTTGTTCTTGTATCGTTTTGTTTTCAACATCGGTCTGACATCCGAATAATAATAAATTTGTCTTGTTTTGGTCATAAAAAAGGGTTTTTGCTAGATCAGACACAGTTGTGGCCAAAAGTTAACAAGAATTATTTATAATATTCATTAAATTTCCCATTTAATGTATTTTATTTATGTCTACCTAAACCCAACCATCACAGTACAGTAAAAATATTAATTATTGTTTGACAGTGTTACAAAAATGATGCTAATTGATGGCGTAACTGCAGCTGTATCCTATTTAGACTACACCATAAAACAGAAACAGGATTAAAATACACAAAACCACACAGTATTTGTACAAGTCGGGATTCGAACCCAAAAGTCATTTGAAGCACAGTAACAACGTGCACACACAGTCCACGAGGCCATATGAGCCAGAAGTGTAGTCTGACCCTGGTAGTCAAATGCAAATTCGCCAGGTCTCGAAACACTTCTAAACTGATTGATGGTTTGAATCGCTTTAGTCAGGTGACCACGTGTTTCCAAACACTTTAGTCACGTGACTTGGGTGTTTCAGATCATGCTTCGGTGCAGTGTTTCTAAAATATACATGCCTAGATATGTACTAGTTTTGCAAAATCAAAAGTTCTAATAAAAAAAACAACTTGCGCTTTAATGTTTTCTTAAATGGTTTTCCTAATTTAGATTTGCTTTGATTACAGCATGTGGATTAAGGGCACTGAGCTCTGCAGTGTTGCTAAGCTGGAACAATAGTGCACACTTTGTCTCTCACATGCACAAGCTTTAAACTAGCCAAGACCACAAGTGTGGTTGTTGGGTTAGGCCAAGCAAACAGAGGAACAGGTGAGCACAATCTACAGAACGGACAAGAACAAATGAGGGTGTGAGGCGAAGAAAAGATAAAGCAGAACGAGAGCGGCATTTAACCAAAATAAACGACAACATTAGGTGTATTCAACTTTAACTCTAACTCTGAATTGCTCTTTAGGCATGCAGATGCTCAGTTCTGGGGGTAATAATTCCTGACTACTTTGATGACAGACCTTGAATGACCAAAACATTTCATATTTTTACAATGTGGTTGGTCTGCTTATTTGTCCATTAATGCCAACCCATCATGCTCAGTGATCTGTTAAAAATAAATCACATTACTTTTTTGACAGGCATACTGGAATTTATTCAGTTAATGTGTAGTCAATGCACTTTTTTTTTCTGAACAGATAAAACGTTTATCCTACTCTACTGTGTGCCTCTTGACATCTCTATTAAGCAGTTTTATTCAATATGGCAAAATGCTCATAAGAATAGGTGGATGCAAACATGGCTAATGGTGCAGTGCTGTTTACATTTTCTAAGACTGAGATTAAATGGATTAGATGCAGTATTTTTCAAATAAGCAACTTTAGGACTGCTGAAAGCAGGGGTTCACAAACTTTTTAGCCCATGGCCTATATAGCAATGCCAATGACTCGTGACCCCAAAATTCCCCATAGGTGGTTATATGTTCTATGCAAAATAATGTTCATACAACGACAGGCCTATATAAACGCGAGCATATTGACGACACAAAAAAAGTGCAACCGTCTAACAACCATATATTTATAGTCATTTATTAATTTGTTTAATTTAATATTAACCTCAACTATAGAGACTGGTGGGCACAATGTTTACAGCATAAGTCTATTCTTGGTTTAATGTTGTAGACCACCAATCAGAGAACATCCTCAATATTCAGTTGTGGCCTGTATTTATTTTTAATGCATTTGACTGCCATAAAGGTATCAGAAAGCTTAACCTGGTGCTATAAAATCAATCTGCTGGAGCTGACGTCATTGCGGTGTTGTTAATCTAAAGTAAACACACCAATCCTATAAAAATAATAATTTAAAGGCTGTTGTTGTTTAATACTATTAGAACTACTATTAATATAATCAGTGGGTTATGGCTAAAATATTGCAATTCTAATGGTTTAATTAAATTTATTTAACTTTTGGAAATGACTAAGCAACCCTCTGTCATTGTCCAACAACCGCCCAGGGGGTCCCGACCCTACTTTGAGAACCACTGGCTTCTATAGTTCTTCTAAAAAGGAAAATTCTACTCTTCAAGTTTTCCAAACCTTTATATGTTTTTTTCCTTCTGTTAAATACAAAGCCAGATATTCTGAATAATGCTGAAAACCTGTAATTATGGACTTCCATATTATATTTAAAAAATAGATAAATAAATAAAAAATACCATGTAAGTCAATGGTTGTAGGTTTCTGACAATTTTCAGATAACCTTATTTTGTGTTCAACAGAAGAGAGAAACTGAAACAGGCTTGTGGCAAGTGAATAAATATTGACAGAAATTTCAGTTTCATGTGAACTAGCCCCATAACATAGTCAGTGCCCTAAGTGCTTAAAATGAACTTTAACTAACTATACTATTTTTATGTTTTATTTTGATGAACATGCCACAATATAACAGTATGCTTCAATGAAAAGAGTTTTTCTGGTTATATAAATATAATCTGTGAGCAACTGGGCTGTATATGGCTCAGAATAAACAAAATATTCATGATTGTATCATCTTTAGCTGTAGACTTCAGAAGCTCGAACATATGGTAAAAAGGCACTTTCAACTAGTATCTCTGATCACTTTTGTCGCACATTATCTCCGGTGTCAAGTAGGACAACATTGCAAAACAGCACAAACTTAAGTCAAACACACCTACGTTCGTTTTAAAGTTTAAACAAGCAAACACTGAAACAACACAAGAACAAAAATAAATTAATGTCATTTTTAAGTGTCTCACAGTACATTAAAAGGTAATTTCATCAATATGTTGATATTAAACGTCTACTTCAACTTTACGTGAGTTAGGCTATTACAACATACACTTCCTGTATTTTACGCGATGATTAGCAGTTTCTGACTGCACCACAGAAAAGGTGACTGCGTCTTGTTTGCAGCGTTTTTTTTGTAACCAGAAGAGTGATTAACGTTAGCCTAGTAAACAAACGTCCTACGGTTGTGTAAAAACACATATCGTCAGCAAAATACAAAGGATAAACGCATTATTATGTCGAATTGCCTGTAAGATTCAAAACAAACCGCGTCACTTCCTCTTCTGAAAACAAAGTCTGAAAACAAGAAGAGAAACAATATTAATGTCTAAAACGTCTTACCAGAGTCGAGTAAACACCAGTGAAAAGTAAATATAGCGAGAAGCTTCATTTTTTCACATGTTTTTCTAAAGAACAAATGTGACCAGAAGGGTGATCGGTGAAAAGTAGCTTAATGCACTGTTGCTAAAAATCACTAAGAATTGTCACGTTACGGACGTCATCACCAAAGATTTTGTTTGTTTAACAGCCTATGGTTAATAAAGGGGTATTTATATTTGCATTACGCTTTATATAAGCATGTCAATTTAACTTAATGTATTGCTGTTTGAATACAGTATATAGATGTGTAGTGAATTTGCAGTAATCTCTTTCGGACGTAAACTCAGACAAGTTCTGAAACTCTCACTGAAAATGTATGTGATTGTGAACAAATAAAGAATAAACGTTCAAATTAAATTGTAAAAAAAAAAAAAAGAGAAGCAGATCGGTTTGACTACACCACACTGCCTGTGCCAAATCATTTGCCGTCGGTGCACAGAGAAGTGATCTACTGTCTGCAGGAGGCTGCTGTACGTGGACTGGAGGCCGCCTGTCAGCTCACATTTGTGAAAGAGACAACAACTATAGCACTATTGGAATTTTTTGCTACCTAAATTACCAACAATTATACATGTTAACAAACATCAGTAAATGAACAGTTACGAAAAACTATCTGAGCTAGCAATTTACTCTACTGAGTGAAGCCTGCAGCCACTGCTCTTTTGAGTCACTTTTTAAAAATGGCTAAAAGTAGCCAAATGAATGTTAAAAATTATATTAAAGAAATATAGCAACACAATTACAAAGTTGGCAGGGAGGTTGGGAGGAAAAAACAGTGATAGGAAAACATTTTTTTTTTAGTTTTTGCATACCCTCGCAAAGATGTTTTGTGAGGAAATGCAAAGATGTTTTGCGCTATGTCGCAAAGATGTTTTTATGTTGCGAGATATCACAGTTTTTTTCCCACCCCGTTTTTTTTTTCTTCCACTTATTTTTTTCTCAACCATCACGACCTTTTCGTGTCTCCGTTCGACGGAAAACGCACATGCAAAACACGGTTATCACCATAAGATGGCCACATCATATCGAAAAGGTAGCCATATTTCCAAAAAAAAATACAACAGAAACACCCAAAGTCTTTTCGAGTATGATACTAAAAAGCTTGGCATGTCTATTTCTGGGCACCTTAGCTCCCTGATTAAAGACCTTCAAACTGAGCCATGTGGTTGAGAAGGCCACTGTTAGCTAAATAAAAGGATTAAAAGCCACTATACTACTAGGTTACTAAAAGGCCACTAAGGCATAGGGTGCCTTGCAAATACGAGTTCACTAGTGGCACATCTTCAAACAACCTAAACGCTAATGTGGGTAAATTGAAAAACCACAAACATGCACAAAAAGCAGAAGCTAATAGAGAAAGTCAACTCACAAACAAACAAATGACAGTTTTTAAAGCTATTATGAGTGGAAAACTAATCATATAGGTGTTTTATTATTACAAACATTGAATACAGAGATATAGCAGTGCATAACAGGAAGAAACACTTCACCTGTAAGCTCTTCACACTTACACTGAAGCCCCCCGATGCAGGTTGTTTGGCCTCCAAACAGTTCAGACATTTCTGAAAGACAATTAACCACAGCTATTTTCAGTTTGACTCAGAGGATGAACCTCAGGAAATCTGCTTCGGTGAGGTGCCAAACGATTCAACGCAACTGTTCCACACAAAACACATGAGAATTAAATGAATAGACATACGACCAATTTAAACACTGCAAAATTGCTTCTCTTGCTTAAAGTTGTTGCATTGTTTCCAGTCCAAACCAAGAAACATTTTCAAGCCTTGTTTTTTTAGAAGCCACATGATAAAATTAGGTGAAACAAGCAAAATAATGCTGTTTTTTTTTTTTTGGCCAAAAAATAGTTTTGATTACCACTTTATTATGCTTGTTTTCAGGAAATGTTTTCATTTTGATATATTTTTTTAAAACTAGACAATACTTTTTCTGTTTATCTAGAAAATCCATCTTAAGTTACGATTCTTTAGATACTTGAAAACGAGACAAAAAAAGCAAGACAAGTACAAAATGCATGAGTTAGGCAAATTTATTCAATGGAATTTAGTTCATCTAACACAATTAGCATCTGTATTTGGCCATTTTCAAGTCAGATACCATCATCGATAAAGCATGTTGCTAAAATTACTAAATATTTCCATCAACCAGAAAGCTTTAAAGTCTAACTATAGGCCATAAAAAGTAATAGGAGGGTCAAATGGTTGTGGGAGGATTCATAAACACACACACACACACCACCTTCAGCGTTTTTAGCGGAAGGTCTTTAGGTAATGCAGAACTGTAAAAGAACATGTTTCAGATGTTTGTTTTATATTGTTTGTGCTGGAGATGTTGCGCTGGTAAGTTATTATAGCATTTATTTCCACTGCTGTGAATAGTTGTAAGGTCCACTAATAACTTTGAAAATGTGTCAGGTTGTGATCTGCATGTGGAGGCTTTAAAAGCCAAAAACCATTGAGCCGCTGACATCTTTAGGCTGTTTTTCTGTAGATCTACATGTCTTGTTTATTTATTTCTTTTAAATATGGAAGACAACCAGCATACTTTTAATTTAAAGATGAGGTTATCATGTAATTGTGTCTCTGTGGTTGTTTTATTTGTTCTTTAGTTTACATGTATATGACAAAAACTACAGCAGAGTTCAAATTTTGCAAACAATTCAGAGTCTTCATTTGTGTAAAACCTCTTGTTGTTCTCCAGGTGTGTTTGATGAATTGGTGTCAGTGATGGAGGGAGATTCAGTCACTCTAAACTCTGGTGTTACTCACATTCAAGAGGCTGAAGAAATACTGTTGACACAAGGAGCCAAAAATACTCTGATAGCTAAAATCACAATTAAAAACCAAACTGTCCCCAAACTCAATGTTGTTAATGAGAGATTCAGAGACAGACTGAAGCTGGACAGACAAACTGGATTTCTGGTCATCACAAACATCACAACTGAACATGCTGGAGTTTATAAACTAGACATGGGTGGAGTAAAACTGACACCAAAAACATTCAATGTTTCTGTCTATCGTGAGTAGAGATTCTTAGTCATACCTTTCAAAAATTCTTACCTTAAGTATTTATACTCATTCAACACAATGTACTAAACATTTGTTGTTTTCCAGCTCTTCTGCTTGTTCCTGTCCTCATCTTCAACTCTTCTCAGTGTTCTTCATCCCAGTATAATTGTTTAGTGGTGTGTTCAGTGGTGAATGTGAGCGCTGTGAGTCTCTCCTGGTACAAAGGAAACAGTTTATTGTCCAGCATCAGTGTGTCTGATCTCAGCATCAGTCTCTCTCTACCTCTGGAGGTGGAATATCAGGATAAAAACACCTACAGCTGTATGATCAACAACACCATCAGCAACCAGACCACACAACTCAACGTCACTCAGCTCTGTCAACAGTGTAAAGGTATAACAGCACTTCTTTCTGTCTTTGGTTGTAGATTAGACTGACATATTCACTTACGTTTGATATGATGTTTATTTCAGACTCTGTGTCGCTGCCGGTCCTGATCTCTGCCACTGCCGCCACTGTTGGACTTTTGTTGATTGTAGCTGGACTCGGGATCTTCTGCATCTGCAGGAGAAATAGAAAACATGATGAAAAAGGCAAGTGTTAATTACAGCTATACATTAACATCAGTATAACTAACGATTCTCTTTTTTAGTGGTAGTGGAACCGTTGAAATGAAAGGTGTTCACACACAAACTAAAACAAACAATAAAAACTGCAGTGTTAAATGTTTAAAGATTGAAACTGAGTTTTGTTCATGTAATGCATGGATTATTGTTTTTGCTAAAACAGTTCAGACCCGGGAAGATGAAATAACATACGTTGATCCCATAATCCTCCACAGAAAACCACGGAAATCGGTAAGGTAATTTATTACTTCAAAAAATGTTGCATTAATTGAATAAATAATACAGACATGTATAAAGCTATTAAATGCCATATTGTGTATATATACACTGGAATAATTTCCCAGAATTTTACTGTAGTTTTTCACAGTAAATTACATTAGTGTCACTTCACAGAATTTAACTGTTAAATTTCATGTATTCAGAATTTTATTGTGAAATTAAGGCAGGCAGCATGATTACAGCGAATTACTGTAAATGGCTTTATCTTTTGCTTGTTAGTTAGGAATTCAAACCATATTAATACTTTGTATTAATACAAACTCTGTTTGTTTTATTAACACAGAAATGAATACACAGTAACGTTTATGCCAGTACAGGCACTTTTTTTGATATTTAGAAATAATAAGAGTTATTGTTATTATGACGTACCTCACAGTAATTTACTGTGGATTTACATACAGTACCTTACTGTGAAAGTAATGCAATTAGCCAGTAATTAACTGTAATCTTAAGGTCAAATATTTTACAGTGATATACAGTTGAAGTTAGAATTATTAGCCCTCCTGTTTTGATTTTTCCCCCAAATTTCTGTTTAATAGAGAAGATTTTTACCACATTTCTAAACATAATAGTTTTATTAACTCATCTCTAATAACTGATTTATTTTATCTTTGTCATGATGACAGTTATATACTATTTGACTAGATATTCTTCAAGACACTTCTATACAGCTTAAAGTGACATTTAAAGGCTTAACTAGGTTAACTAGACAGCTTAGCGTAATTAGGCAAGTTATTGTATAATGATGGTTTGTTCTGTAGACTATAGGGGAAAAACATAGCTTAAAGGGGCTAATAATATTGTCCTTAAAATGGCTTTTAAAAAATTAAAATCTGCTTTTATTCTAGCAAAAACAAAACAAATAAGACTTTATCCTGAAGAAAAAATATTATCAGATATACTATGAAAATGTCCCTGCTCTGTAAAACATCATTTGGGAAATATAAAAAAAAATACAAAGGGCGGCTAATAATTTTATATATATCTCGAAATATATATATATATATATATATATAAAAGCATTCAATGAACTTAGTCTAGGAACAGTCTAGGAATTTGGTTAAGTAATTTAAAAACATCCGTGTAATACTTAACCCTTTATCTTGGATTGAATAATATACTGACCCAACTCTGATAAATATTATGATAACCTATGATAATTATAAAACCTACGAATAAAAGGTCAACCAGGTGGTTATGATGCCTGTTTAAGGGTTAAAGCAGACTTTACTATCAACTCTATATGTACTTTCACATATACACATTTAAAACATTTACACTGTGTTGCACATTATTAGGCGGCATTTTAGAAAGATGTGAACTGAAAGTTGTGTTTGGCTCCAGTGTGTTTAAAAAAAACGTATTTACAGGAAACTGTAACCCTCAGGAAATTAAGCACTGAGGCTAGTTTGTCTGCTGGTTGCTTGAAAGTCCATGAGATTCTGCAGTCCATTACAAAATAAATAAATAAATAAATAAAAATGTGACCCTCTTTTATAATATTGCATATTGTTCAGATTAGTTATGTGTAAAGTTTGGCATTGCCTCTATACATATGTAGATAATTGATATGAGAAAGTAGCTTGCACCAAATTGTTAACAAAACAACTGTTTGTTTTTTGTTTTTTAAAGAACATTAAAGAGGAAGATCATGTGGAGTATTTACCTCTTGCCTTGAGATGATCATGCAAATCCTGCGAGGAATAGATGCAAAACTTTCAACGAAAAGGTGTTTAAAACATTGCTGTAGTTTAATTGCTTTATTTATTAATGTTTGCACATGTATATCAGTGGGATTAATACATCTGGCATGTACAGGCATATGAGCTTTTCTGCTTAATGTCAGTGTGCGTGAGAGTGTGTGTATGTGTGTGTGAGGTGTCAGTAGAGTGTTATTAAAGGACGTTTCCATTCCTGCTCGTGTGAAACCATTAGACTTCTGCTTTAGACAAAAAACAAAACAAAAAGTGTTCATATTGAACATTGCATTTACAGGTATTATTAAAATAACAGAGTTCTCCAATAACGATAGACAAAAACACAAAACAATAATTATGTGTCCATATTTTTATTGATTTTTTTTTTCTTTTTCAGTAATGTCTAGTACATAAATCACACAAAGTCTGAGAAATAGTTTTGGATTCACCCTCAGTGCAGACAACCATTTTTTGCAATGTATGACAATGCCATTCCTGATAGAAGCCCATTACAAAAACAAGGGTCGGACAATGAAACTGAAACACTGGCCAATTTAGTGTTAGAGGTTTCATGGCTAAACTTTAGCACCCTGGTGCCAGTCGTCATTGATTGCTCATTCCACCACTAAGAGCAGAGTGTGGAGGTTTAATTAGCAGAGTAACCAACAGGAGTAACTGTGGACGCAAGCGGAAGCTTTCTGAAATGGATATCCGTGTGCTAATCTGGATTTTATCCAAACATTAAAAAAAAAAACAGCTGCCTGACTCAGAATTAAAGTAACTGTACAATTAAATGTGCAGCTCAACTTTCTTGTATTACACCAAAACTGTTTGTCAGGAGCTACACATGGTCAATATACATGACCGGGCTGCTATAGCCAAACCTTTGGTCACTTGTGCTAATGCCAATCGTCAGTTTCAGCGGTGCCAGCAGTGAAAATCTTGGGCTATAGACAATGTGAAACATGTATTTCTCTGTAATGAGTCCACCTTCATTGTTCAAGCCCCACTGTTCAAGCCCCAAAGAAGCGTACTACCCAGACTGGCCAGACCCAGAGAGAAGCATGGGGGTGGATCAGAGGTGGTTTGGGCTGCAATATCATGGCATTCCCTAGGTCTAATACTTGTGCTGGAAGGGTTCATCACTGCCAAGAACAACCGAATCATTTGTGCACTCAAACATTGTCTCCTGAAGCCATGTACCCATATCAGGATGATAATGCACCAATACACACATCAAGACTGGTGACAGAGTGGTTTAATGAACATGAAAGTGAAGTTGAACATCTCCAATGGCCTGCACAGTCACCAGACCTAAATATTATTGAGCTACTTTGGTGTGCTTTGAAATGTTTTCCTCCACCAGCATCACATAATGACCTGGTTACTATTCCGCAAGAAGATCGGCTCAAAATCCCTCTGGCCACTGTGCATGACTTGTATCTGTCATTCCAACACAATCTCACGGCAATTCGTAACTTTTTCATTTAGTGGCTAAAGGAGGCCCTACACCATACAATTGAATGATTGAGGTCTAAAACTAGACGTTTCAGTTTCATTGTCTAACCTCTGTATTTATTCATTTTTTATTTATTTATTTATTTATTTTTGTGTGTTTTACATTTTGTAACAGGGAGTCCAAAATACAGTTTTGAACAAAGCAACACAATTCACTCACATGAGCTAGGGCTACCTAAAGAACATTGAAAAGTTTGTATTTGACCAATATGAACAAGAGGTTTGTGACATGTTTTAAACAATATGTAAGTGTGAAATTTACCTCACAGAACACAGATAAATTACAAGCTGCGAATCCATCATGTTGCCAGATCTCAAGAAAAAATAGTAATCAAGAACAAATACATTATAAAAAAAAAAAAAAATATATATATATATATATATATATATAAATACTTTATATAAAAAACAAAACTAATATAAAGCTATCTGTATCTGCTAACTTTACTGACAATAATGAATTAGAGATTTATGAACGCAGCCTGAAGACAAAGCCCAAGGCGCTGAAAGTAAACAGAAATGGCAACACCCTTTGAAATGTTCTAGACCAGAATAAAAAAGCACTTTATACACTGCACTACTGCCCTCAACTGGAATATTTCATGTCTGCAGACAAAAGACCTTGTTAGTTGATTGTTGACCATATTACATTACAATCCAAATCTTAGACAAATGATAAAAAATTGTTTAAAATATATATTTCCACATGTCAAAAATAGCTTTTAACATTCACCATCTTCTGTGTGTATGGAAAAAAAACGGATTCCATTGTCCATTCTGTTAGCTTGAGTTATTTCCAATTACAAACACAAAAAAATTTCATAAGTCAAACTCTGAACTCTGAGCTGAATTATTAGAATTATTACAAAAGCAAACAAATAAAGCATTATGGTCCCTTCAAAAAAAATCCCCAAATAACCCAGAACCTGATTTTAGTCAACAACCAACACAAAGGTGAAACAGTTATAAATATGAAACTAAAGAAAATTGCAAACGATTAAATAAATAAAACAGACAAATTGTAAACAAATCAAACTACTTGGTCTATTGAAATGAACAGAATAAAAATGTACAAAAACAACACTCACTTTAAGACTGAACGCATAAATCTACAAAAAAAAAAGCATTTGGTCTCATATTTTTAAAGATAAAATTAACCATTTTTAAAATATAAACGGATATGATTACATGTATAGCTATCTTTTAAAGCAGGAGTTCTCAAAATGTTCAGCCCATAACCCCTAAA